>NC_056733.1:240980624-241145624 GCF_019279795.1 Protopterus annectens | reverse complement strand
TTTTGTATAGACACATTGAAAGTTACCCTAACCACCAGTTTCATTTTTCTGGTATTGAAGGGGTTAGGAAAAGTCCCAGGGGAGGGCCTTGGGCTGATATGGTAGAACTAACAGAGCATCTTTGGCAAATTAGGTTAAATGCACATCTTTTTCCAGGACTGAACGATACTTTTAGTCTAGGTAGCCTTCTTAGGCGACGTTCTTATTGTATTTAATGCTTGTTTTTAGTAGGTAGGGCAGTTGTGTATTTTATTAATTGCTTTATTAGATTTTTGATGCTATTGGTGGAATTGTATCATATGATTTATTTGTGGTGCTTTATATTGTATGGTTTTAACATTTTTCTTTATTATGATGAAGTCTTTTGATATACACAAGACAAAAGAGCTAAATAAATTCCTTTTGGGAAACCTGATGTGTTGGTGACATCCTTTGGTTACAAGTCACTTGATTATATTGAGTTTCTGATTTTTGTGGTTCATGAACTGTTGTCTTGCTTTTCCTGTGTCAGGAAATTAAGGATCACAAAACTGCAACTGAAAGACTCTTCAAAGAACTTCTGAGCCCAAAATTATGAAAGAAGCTACATGCAAACAGTGGACGTAAGGTGATAAAACCTGTTTTTTCCCCATTTGTTTTGTGCAAACAAGAAAGAGATGATGTAATCGGCCCTTGTTCCTGAGAAACTGTTCCACAGTATGCAGGGGTATGAATGCTAGGAAAATGTTTTTTTTTTTCCTCCCTGTGGAAAAGAAGTAATCAGCTGAAATATAAATGGAGCTGAAATAAAAAGTTAGTTGTACTGAAAGCTACTAAGTTGACCACATCCATGTATATTTCCTGCGAACATCTGAAATCTGCCCTGCATATTTTTGTAACTTAGAGGTTAGACTTAGTATTTATCTTATAGTCAGCTCAGTCTGCTTAGCTTAGAGTTCTTAATACTCTTTCTGTACAACTAATTGTTATTTTTCTTTCCTTACGCATTATTACCTCAACATATTTAGTCTGTATTAGCACTGTCATTATTGACTGGTATAGTTACAGTTGACTGAGATGAAATTTCCCAAGTGACAACTAGAAGCATAAGACATCAAGGAATACACTGTTGACTACTATTTTCCACAGGAAATCACTGCGTGTATGATTCTTTTGTTTTTGGAGATTTCTCTCTTCTTCAAGTTGGTACGACTGTGGAATTTGTAGACAGTATATATATATATATATATATATATATATATATATATATATATATATGTATATAGATATTTGGGAGGTGTGGAAGACCTGCCCCCATCACACAGTGCAGGGGGAATTACTCCCCTGCAAAAAGCTCTTGCAGTTTAGTTTGCTTGCCCTTTTGTGTTTCTGACATTATTTTTTGGTGTTTTGGTTCCTTGGCATTCCAACATTTCAGGTTCCATTGTAGAACCTTAATAAGCAAAGTTTTTATTTATTCACTTTGATGATCCTGTGGCTGGTATTTATTTATTAATTTAAGTATTATGCATTCTCCACAGAAAGGGTATTCTTTAACACTGTAGACTGTCAAGCTGTGGCATCCATCTCCAATGTAGAGCACTTGAGCACATCTCCTGTACAATATAAATTATTATAATTTATAGAGGACTAAATTAAGACTGGTAGGGTAACTGAAGTCTTTAATCCCTAGATATATCTTGGATGGTGACAATGCAACCATGTCAGGAAGAAAGCCATGGTGAACACCACCATTCTCTAGAAATTTTATGTGTGTTGGGGGGTGAAAATAATTTGAAAGCATTTACCATGGGTAAGGGTCAGTGGAACACATTATGGTTCAAAGAGAGAGTGTTGAGAAAGGGGTCTGAGGTATTTGAGTCAGTATATAGTTCTATTCTGGGTGTGGATGCTGGAAGGCCCATAACCAGGGCAGCAGTGAATATGCCCTTTATGTTCTTAGGGCCAGGTTGCATTTAGTGACTTTGTTATTAAATCAGATTTATGTGCACTTTACTTTAACCTGTTGGGAACCTTTGGTGTGATGTAAGAGACTATCCTTCTTAAAGCCACCATACATATTTGTAGCAGGCAGCAGATCCAAGGACCATTGCCCCTGCCTCTCACACACTTGGGTGATATACAGGTTGGCAGTGATGGGATTTAAACCCTTTCAGTGCCTGACAGGATGTCAGATTGGAACCAGTGGCAAGATTCAACCCCATTCAGTGCCAACTTGATCCATCACCTATACAATTTAAATTCTAGATTGGTTCTCAGAGTAGTTTATTATACATGTCACATGTGAAAGATCAAAGCCAAATCTAGAATGATGGTCTTGAAAACAGACAATGAGATAAACAGTAGTATTTAAATCAGAGAATTCTATCATGTTAAATCTTGTATTGGCCACAGTATGTATTGCATAGTATAATACACTAGAAAAAGATTATTAAACAGTTGAAAAAAGCATAGTTTTCACTAGTCATCATGAAGAAACAGCATTTTCAGTAGGTGCCATAATAATAATAGAAAGGGCAAAAATGCACCAGTAACTAAACTCTATAGAAAAAGGAATCAAAAGTATTTATCAAGCAGCACATACCACTTTCTTTGAAACACTCAGAACTTGTACTATCTACATTGTGACTAGGAACATTCTTTTCAATAAGTAAAACAACACCACAACAATTTAAGTCAATGTCTTAGTAATAAGGTGATTACATCTGACATGAAAAATGGCAGCAATAGTAGGCAAAAAATCCTTCGCCTGCAGAAATCTGATTAATAGAGGCAAACTACCACACTGCTGTTCATAATGCAAAGATTCCCTTCATTAGTGCCCAGTAGATAGCATAAAACATGAGCAATGGCGGAAAAAAATTATTCCCTAGCAAAATTGAATCACTAAAAACAGGATCAAAAGTAGATGACACACAGGTAGACAGTGGTCTCACCTTCGATAACCACATCACCACAACAGTCAGGAAATCCTTCTATGTGGCACACCTCATCACTAAGGGCTTTTCATCCAGAAAAAAGGAGGTAATTGTCCCACTGTACTCATCCCTCATTAGACCCATTATAGAATACAACATCAAGACATCTGCAACAACTGGAAAAGCCATGAAAATACCTCACTAAAAAGATCGGCAGGCCTAAGCAGACAGTCAGGAAATCCTTCTATGTGGCACACCTCATCACTAAGGGCTTTTCATCCAGAAAAAAGGAGGTAATTGTCCCACTGTACTCATCCCTCATTAGACCCATTATAGAATACAACACCCCGTTTGGTATGTACCTCTCAAGACATCTGCAACAACTGGAAAAGCCGCAGAAATACCTCACTAAAAGAATCACAGGCCTAAAGCAGATGCCCTACGCTGACCGCCTTAAAAAACTCCAGCTGTACTCTGTCGCATATCGTCTACTCAGAGGCGATCTCTGCTTAACATATAAGGCCATGGAAAACCCAGAGCTGTTGGACATGCTACACTTAAAGAAATCCCAATCCCTCAGAGCCACACGCACCAGGGATCTAAACCTTGTCATCACAATAAACAAAACATGCTGGAGGGATAGGTTCCTGACCCAGAGACTCCCCAGACTCTGGAACAGACTGCCCATACATGTCAAGCAGAGCACCTCTTTGGACCTCTTCAAAAGGAACCTTGACGATTGGATGGGAGAAAGGAAATTCACCCCAGGGATCACGTCAGTCACCCTGCTAGACAGGGGTCCAGGGAAGTAAACAGTATGGGAAGAAATAGCCAGCGAATTGTTATGGTTAGGCTTATATAGGCCCTAGAGCCGATAGCCTAGTACCAACCTATTAACCTAAGTAGCAGGCAGAAGAAAGGTTTATAAAATGAGATGGGGCCTATCATTAGCAATGACTATTTTGGCAAAATCACACATGGGCAAGTGTTGGTGGAAATCCTAAGGCAAGCCGCCAAAATAATTTGATTCAAAAGTCTATCCCCAGGAGCAGTCATTTCAACAATATGACACAGCACAAGTGCAAGTGGCAATCCTAAAGCAAGCCATAAAGTTAAGTTCAAACATACAAGGCTACAGTACATTTTCTGGAAGCAACCAGTAAATTTTCAGAACTCCAGGAGCAGCAAACTATCAGTGTTACTGTTAAGTAAGAGTGAGAATACAGCACATACAATACAGTATGAAACCCTACAAAGCAGTGGTCCAGAAGACAGGATCAAACAGCAGTTAACAGTAGGTAAAATCATTCCTTAACAGCAATCCGACTGATATATAATCATCTACAGTAGATGACAATTATTTGGCATGCAACAAAGAAGTTTGTAAAATGAAACAAGATCTCTCCCCAGCACTGATTACACTGGATCACTCAATGGCAAGATTAATACTTAGGCATATGTGTAAAAAGCATCCGTCTTCCTAGGGGCAGATAGAGTGGTACCAAGATACCTCCAGGCTGCAAAGCTAGCATCCTTGAGTACATTTCCATGAATGGGATGGCCCAGGGCTCCTCCTCTTTCATTCATTATTAATTAAAATGTTTCTGAAGGAAAGGTCAATCAGAGTCCACAGAAGCCTTATGGCATCTGCAGAAGAGAGCCATTTTGAGAAGCTCTAGGAAAAGAAGGTCTCATTATTCCTGTCCATCTTCCAGAGAAGGGCCTGTAAATCTTCTGTCTCACCTTAATAAGGCAAGAGGACAAGGCAGAACAGCTCCTAATTCCAGCCACAGAAATACCTCACAAAGAGGATTACCGGCCTCAAATAGATGCCCTACGCAGACCGTCTCAAAAAACCCCAGCTTTACTCCATCACATATCGCCTCCTCAAACGTGATCTCTGCCTAACATACAAAGCTATGTCAAACCCAGAGCTGTTGGACATACTCCACTTAAAGAAATCCCAATCCACGCTCTAGGGGCCTAAACCTTGTCATCACAATAAACAGAACATGCTGGAGGGATAGATTCCAGTCCCAGAGACTTCCCATACTCTGGAACAAACTACCTATCTATATCAAACAAAGCTCCTCATTAGCACTCTTCAAGAAAAATCTTGATGATTGGATGGGAGATAGGGAACTCACCCCGGGGATCACTTCTGTGGCTCCGCTCGACAGGGGCACAGGAAAATAATTTTCTTGGGTGGCGAAAGCCAGGGTACCTTTGTGGCTAGGCTTATATAGGCCCTAGGGCCAATAGCCTAGTACCTACTTATGAACCTATGATATCTGGGGTAAAGTTTAGCCTTTGTTGTCCTTGGCTACTAAGGGTAGTATAGCAAATCACTTCTGGGTTGTGCCTAAGACCATAATAGTGGGCCTAACTGGATTAAGCAACAGTCTAGTATTGTAGGTCCAGTTACATAAGTTAGTGAAACTGTTTTACAGTCTTTTTTTTTCTTGGAGGTTACTGGATTTTTGCTGAACTCAAGGAGTAGTAAAATATTAAAATAAATCACTAAGCTTTGTCAGATAATATGTTAAGTAATTGATAAAAAGGGAGGCCAAGGAATGAACTCTGCAGTACTCTTGTATTTAGTATTAGTTAGTCAGTTTCCTCATCTTAGGTCAAAAGACATTACTGACCCAGGGAAAGGCAATGGTTGTGTGGTAAGAAGAATCCTTATTCCTAAAACAGTCAGCAGGCACCTGCTAATGGACTTGAGGAATCTTGGTCTGAGCCCAGGCCAGCCACAGTTGCCACAAGTAGGCTGTAGCTGTTTGATTAGAGGATGGACAGTGCTGGACATACCTCCAAGATGTTTTCTAAGGGTGCACCTTTCATAGATCCTACATCATCTGCCAGGATGAAAGATGTGTAGAAAAATAACCCCTCACTAGTTTAGGGAAGCTGCTAACATATTATACCCATGAGGCCATTTCAGGGAAGGCTTTAACTCAAGGAGCATGTGACTGATGCCTGTGCTCCATATCCTTTATCTTCCAAATGTGCTCTACTCTATTTTGGGATCATGTTAGTGACTCTTCTGCCAGTCCGTGTACTGAGCTCTCTTAACCTCCAAAATCTTGAAACATGTAAGGTAAGCCTGGAACATCTCCCTTCTGTATCTTTACATAGCCAGGTTGGAAGAGTGACATTGGTGGGAGTGCTTTATGTCATGTTCTTCCCCGGGCAATAGAAAGAATACTGCTGCAGGTCTTAGTTCATGATCATACAGCTACATTAACAGTCTGATGTCTTGTATTTTCCAGGCATTAAGTTCTGAGATTTTGTTTTTAATTTTTATTTATTATTTTAGACATTTGTTAACCAAGTGTGCCCACAGGATGAAAGTGTCCTTTCCAGGAGAGACCCAAGACCAATGTCGGTTATGTGACTTGCTCAGAGTCATACAGTAGGCACATGGAGGTGGAAAGAAGCAAACCCTACATGTTGGGCACAGGAAGCAGCTTATTAACAGTTCAGAGCTTTAATCCTCTGTGGTAAGTGTCAGAATAGCAGAATCTTTATTTGTTGTCAGTCAGGGTAAAGATATAAAGTGTGTGAGCAGCAATAAATTGCTGGTGGGAATAAGGGCTAGGCAGTTTCCACTGGTACTGTGCATAATATAATATCTTGTCATACCGTGTGAGCATTTACCAAACATAAACTATACAATAAGAGGAAGGAAGTCATAGCCCATAAAATCAAGATTCATATCCCATCACCTAGAGATGAAATCAAAGACACCAGCAAAGAACTCAAAAACAAAACAAATCTTCAAAAGTAAGTATAACTTGAGAACTGCCACCTCTGCTAAGGACAACCACAAATCCTTCATCAGCTATCCCAGAAACCTTAGAGGTAATGCTGAGCAATGCTAAGAGCTACTTACTTGACTCTTGAAGACATAGTTAATATATTAGTGGACAAATTCAGCTCTAACTTCACTCCCCTGTCTCCCCCTAGCTGTACTCAGCTTATAAGCACAGCAACACCAATGTGCCAGGCTGCCTTCTTGTCTAAACACTGTCTGATAGACTCACTACCAAAGCTATTCAACCTCAGCATCTCCACTGGATTTATGCCAGATGAATGGTGAACAAGAGGAGATCTTCTATTGATCCAGTAAACTAATGACCTATGTCTCACCAGCCTTATCTGCAAAGCAATGGAATGCATCATTATGGATCTTACCAAAAGGACATAGGTGATCTACAATCCCTGAACCCAAGCCAGTTTGGGACTGTTAAAGGTAGGACCAGACTCCTGAACATGGTGAGCTTCTTTAAGTAATTTTATAATGCATTAAACTCAGGCAAATCAGTTGAGACTACCTACCTGGACCTGTATTTGATACCATCCCATATACTGGTACTATCAGTCAACTAGTCGGACTAAATGTAAACCTGTAGGTTACCTGTTGGATATCACACTGGACAACAGAACCCAATCTACTAATATGGGAGGCATGCTCTCTTCAAGAAGAATAGTCATCAGTAGTGTTCACCAAGGAATCAGTTCTAGGGCCACTTATCTTTGCTATTTTACTTCCCTGATGTTAAGACTAACATCAACAACCTGTGGCAGACCACCTTTGCAGATGAATGCAAATTCAGAGCTGTCATTAACTCCCCATCTGACTTCCAAGCACTTCAAGTGTGACTTACATGCACTAAGTACTACCTAGACCATGGCCTACAATTAAATGCCAAGTAATGCAGCATTTTGTCCTATGGCAAACCTACCACTTAGGTGACACCTCTCTGAAACAGAGGCCTAGGTACTTTCATTGACAATGATTTAGCCTTTGATAACTATGTGTGCACTGTTGGTAGGAAGTCCTTTTACATAGACAGACTAATCATCAGGCTTATTTCTTCCAGATTTAATGCATTTATCATATTTCTCTACTCCTTCCTCATCAGACCAATAATACAGTATAGTAACCTTTTTGGTATGAACTTGTCTAAGCATATGATCTGCATGAGAGACCACAGCATTTCCTCACTAAAATAATCAAGGGTATGTATTTCTTGAACTACCTAGACCACTTTAAAACACTTTTTCATTTTCTGTTTCCTACAGGCTCTTGAGAGGTGGCCTCTGTCTAACCTACAGCACATTGAAGGATCCAGTCCTTTATGATCTTCTGCACATCTACAAAAATTAATAACACCCAAAACACCCAGTCAAGAGAGCTTAACTTCCACCAAAACATAAATAGGATTGTTTGCAAGATAGATACATATCCCAGAGAGTCCCTGATATGGAACAGATACCCATGAATATAAAGTAAAGTAGCTCCTTGACCCTCTTTAAGCATGGATGAATGGATAGGCAATCACAAATACATCCTGGGTTTGACCCTCTCAAGCCTTATTGAAAGGGGTCAAAACTAGTTATAAATGATGTCAATGGGTGCTTAGATTATGAGATATTGTGGCTAGGCTACTAATGGTCCTCTGGATCAGTAGACTAGAATTAACCTATTCATCTGTGAACCTATAAGAAAGTCAGTCAAAGAGAAATATAGCAGAGCTGGGGTCATACCTCTCAACCTCTTAGAGCAAGAAATCTAGACAAAGCCATAAATAAAACTGGGACAAAGGCTCAAAAACACGGACAGTTTTTAAATATTGCTTTTACAAACTTAGAAAGTTGATAGAATAATAGGTTTTGCATTAGCATGGATTTTCTGAAGGGTATGAAGTCTGAAACTCAGATGTTTCGTATTATTTTCTAACTTTAGTCTTTAATGATTTGCCACTAATTTGCTAGAAAACCACAATTTTATGAAAAATGGACCAAAATATGAGGCAAAATCATGAAACTCCTCAAAAATCTGTACAGTTGAGAGGTATGGCTGGGGTTAGTGGGAAAAATATCCCAAACACAAACCTGTTGTAGAAGAATTTCAATGTTTGATTTTTAGACTCCATTCATCAGTCCTTTGAGTTATAGAAAGAACCCATGATTTCAATGGGAAGACCATATTTTAATATAGGTTCTAATGCTTTCTTCCCAAGGGAAGCACTGGCTACCTTAGTTAGAAAAAAAACATTTCAAGTTGTGTCTTTTTATGCTCATAATATAAAGAAGGCGAGGGATGCAGGCATAAGCCAAGCATGTGTAATCAGAGAGAGTTTCACCTAACATATTGCTGGAACCTTTTTTCAAGCTGACTGAAATCAAAAACAGCTTGACCTTTATTTTTAATGAAGCTGAGATTCAGCTTTTTTCATGGTACAAAATGAGAACAAGGTTAATGTCCTGTGTAAAAGGCAACTAGTAATGTTAGGGGAGCAGGCCACTGCAGACTGCAACTAGATCATCAGCATATAGATACTAATGTTGCACCTTTCCAGTGTGACAGTGATGAGAAACAGGGTCAGAGGAAAGAGGCCCAAATACATACTCTTGGGAACTACTCTGGCATGAGGGGTTGAAGGGGAAAGATCTAATCAATCTGACCTCTAAAGCAGTGGCTATACAGACAGCTGTCTGTCCAGTTCAGACTGACTTAATTAAATATTTTGATAAAGCTACAAAGAGGATATATGTCAGTTTCTTCAAGGTGGTTGCTTGTAATAAAATGCAGGTCTTCCATGCTCTTTATAACTTCACAGACCATGAGCAAAGATTTCCGGTTACAGGCGATTCTAAGAAAATTACTATAATAGAAGGATCAAAATGGTATATGCATATTAAATGATGTGGCAACTTTGCCTTTGGCAAGAGGCGGCATAGTGGTAGTCTTTCACCATTACTCAAACAAGGTGCTCTCTGATGCAGTAATGCAGCTTGGGGGTTAGTGTAAAAAACACTGACCATTGTAGTTAAGGAAGGCATGACATTTAGAGGTCAGATCCAGAATGCACTGCCTCACAAAGATATGCATTATGAACAAGGTACCAGTTATTCACTAGATCACAACACCACATAAAACTGTGCATCTTGAATAAGGTAGAAGTAATACACCACATCACATTACACTGCTCCATAAATGTATCTATCATTAAGAAGGTACACAATGGCGTAGCAAACAGTGTTGTTGCCTCAGAGCAAGAGGTTCCCAGTTCAGTTCTTGCTTGAGGTGCCTTCTGTTCAGAGTCTGCATGTCATCCATGTGTTTATGTGGGTTTCCTCCCACATTTCAAAGACATGCAGTACATGGTTTAGATGCTCCAAATTGGCCATAGGTGTGAGTGTGTGGTGTGGAAGAACTAATGTGGCAGGGCTAGCCACCCAGTGATGTAAACCTTGGCTCTAAATGACTGTCACAGCTGAAGTGACACCCGATCCCATGCAAAAATATAAAAAGGCGTTGTGGATGGATGGATGAAGAAGGTACACAAGATCACAAGCTATGCATTATGAACACGTTTCATGTAATACACCAGATCACATTGCTACATAAAGCTATGCATCATAAACAAGGTACAAGTAACTTACAAGATCACACTGCTATACAGATACACATCATAAACAAGGTACAAATAACACACCAGAGCACACTGCTACTTAAAGCTACACATCATGAGCAAAGTATAAGTATTACACTAGATCAGACTGCTGCATAAAGCCATGCATCACAAATGAAATACAAGTGACACACCAGATCACACTGCTACATAAAGCTTTGTGTCATGAACAAGGCACAAGTAAAACACCAGATCACACTGCTACATAAAGCTTTGTGTCATGAACAAGGCACAAGTAAAACACCAGATCTCACTGCTACATAAAGCTTTGTGTCATGAACAAGGCACAAGTAAAACACCAGATCACACTGCTACATAAAGCTTTGGGCCGTGAACACGGTACAAGTAAAACACCAGATCACACTGCTATATAAAGCTTTGTGTCATGAACAAGGGACAAGTAAAACACCAGATCACACTGCTACATAAAGCTTTGTATCATGAACAAGGTACAAGTAAAACACCAGATCCCACAGCTACATAAAGCTTTGTGTCATGAACAAGGTACAAGTAAAACACCAGATCCCACAGCTACATAAAGCTTTGTATCATGAACAAGGTGCGTGTAACATGCCAGATCATGCTGCTACATAAAGCTTTGTGTCATGAACAAGGTACAAGTAAAACACCAGATCCCACAACTACGTAAAGCTTTGTGCCATGAACAAGGTACAAGTAAAACACCAGATCCCACAGCTACATAAAGCTTTGAGTCATGAACAAGGTACAAGTAAAACACCAGATCACACAGCTACGTAAAGCTTTGTGTCATGAACAAGGTACAAGTAAAACATCAGATCCCACAGCTACATAAAGCTTTGTATTATGAACAAGGTACATGTAACATGCCAGATCACGCTGCTACATAAAGCTTTGTGTCATGAACAAGATACAAGTAAAACACCAGATCCCACAGCTACATAAAGCTTTGTATCATGAACAAGGTACAAGTAAAACACCAGATTCCACAGCTACATAAAGCTTTGTATCATGAACAAGGTACAAGTAAAACACCAGATCCCACAGCTACACAAAGCTTTGCATCATGAACAAGATACTGCATAAGATCGATCGGCTACATAAAATTATCCAAACATGATGAAGCAGACAATAATCTCAGTATATCCATATCACAAAAGGCAGGGTGACCAAACAACAAACACCTCCAGAGAGCACTGCTTCACATTGCTATGCTTTGAAGCAAGATAAGCTATACACTAATAATTCTGCAAAACACTTTTATATAATGCTACACATCCACATTGAACCACATAGCAGTAAAGTTTTCAAACACTGTTTCTTACAGGTACACATACATGGTACTCACTACAACAATAGATCACCAGATCTCATTGTTGCATAATGCTGTGCAAAATGAACAAGACAGCGGTAGTAATAATTCAGATGGTGTTTCTTTAAGTTGTTCATGCATGGTGAACTGTATAGCAGTAAACGTCTAGACTGCATGGTTTATAAATCTATGCATAAACAGTGAACCATACAGCAGTAAACTTCCATACTGTAGAGTTTCAGAAAGGTAAGACTGCGTGTGAAGTAGACAGCAGAAATGCTGCATAAGCAAATAGCAGGGTATGTCTTTCCTAAACTGTCCTGTGCAACTCTTTAGTATAATTTTTAAAAGACTGGAAGAAAAGAATGATGCGAACCAAGATTTACAAACAGTGCTTACTGGCTTTACTGCTCTGTCTCTCTTGGGGCAGAATAATTATGTGTTTCATGTTTATGCTGTGGTCTTAATTAAAACCTCCTGAACCAATTTTAACTGAAAGACAAGTTTCGCAAAAGAGTTTTAAATTCCATTAACCCATTCGGTAGTGCTCTGCTAACACTGAGAAAAGTCATATTTCCAAAATAGTAATATTTGACACAGTGTCCAGTCCTTAGAACAGTAAATAATGTTCTTCCTTTTCTAGATTTGTCCTGCATATAATGCCTGAAGAGGTTGCATAATGGATCCGTATTGTTTCATACCATGAAGCTCTAAACACAGTGTCTCAGAGTTCTGTATAGTGGCATGCACATCATTTCATGGCTGACAAGAGGGCAATCATACAGAATCAGTTCTGCAAAAGCATCAAAACACGCTGTCAATACTGCTGGCCATTTTTACCAACATTATGCAGATCACGATGGACTGGTGCAGAAATAAATCTAAAGATGTTGGCAACCAGAAAGAAAATCAGAGCACCTTCTGCTTGTTTCACTGCCCATTACATTAGCTTCTAAATGCCTTACTGTCCACTTTAAGGCATAGTAAGTGTAAAATAGAATTATGTGCATGTTGGTTACTATCAAGCCTTTAACTGTAGCTTCAGTTAATGCAAATAAATTGACAGCTGTTAACCAAAACTACTTTCATTGGCAGTAGAGTATTATTTCTCCACTGCTGTATGACCTCTGACCTAGTATATATAAGTTTGGGGGAGTATTCTCCCACATGGAGGGTGCAGGGAAGCATGTCCCCCTGCAAAAATTAAAAGTATTGCTCAAAGATTCAATGGAAGTTGTTTCAATGAACAGCTTTTAATCTATTTGCTTTCAGCAAAACTACTAAAGATAAGTCAATATGCATCCATGCATATTTGAAGTAGGAAGATTTTCATACTCCTGGCAACTGTACAAGCACAGTTGATATAGATAAAAAAATGAAATCAAGCTACACGCTCACCACGATGCAAAGGTAATTTCTGATAAATTAAACTGTACGCACACACAAAGAGAAACAGACACATAAGAACAAACAGCAATCCACAAAAACACATCTCTGAATACCATAAGCAGTAAGTATATTAGCAAACAACATAATAACAAAGTTTCACCAAAGTATCCTCAGGTACTTCAAATTACCCATAACCCTTTACATCAATTTAAACAAACTCAACAGTCATGTTATCACGATGTCAGACCTTAATCATATCAAAATTAATAAAAACACTTGTGCACATAGAAATATATAGCTAGACAGATAGATAGATATCAAATACATAACATAAATGATGTAAACCACATTATTTTAAAATACATTTCAAAGAAAAAATGTTCAGTCCTGGTTTCACATAGGCTTTTAACTCTATATCCAATTATATTTTAAAACATCTATGTAATTCATAAAATCACCCCCTCTGATATCTACCTTAACTAACTGTAAAGCCTGAAATTTATATTGGAGAGTTATTACAGTAGCAATGATGTGTCCAGTTGATCTCAAAATTATGTTTTAAACTGTTTTCTTTAAAGCTATGACTCATCTTACTAACATAAAATGCAGGGCATTTTTTTAAAACGTTGCTACATACACCAGTTGTTCATTGATCCTGGTCACCAAAGGTAATCTCATGCACTGGTTTTATTTTCAAATGGAGGATAACATTAAATTCTGCAAATGGAATTGGCCTTGTTTAAAGCTCTTCATGTTTATAATTTGCCATTGACATGGTGCCAAGTACCACAATGTGGATTGGCTGTTCAGGGTGTACAGACCAACACGCGACCCTGAAAAACAGTGGTTTCAAGGCTGGGGGGGGTGTTCAAATATAAAACATCATGATGGCTCTCACCAATGGCATATATATGGACTCTTAATGCATTGTATTATCATTTTTGTCTAACCTGTTTATGTGGGATAGATGCCCTCAGAGAGAACCCATAGAAGCACTAACAATTAAGTAAGGTATCACTGAAGGATGTATTTAAAACTGAGCTGGGATAAACTTAATCACAGAAGTCAAGGAGATAAGACAACGCTTTATTGTCCATAGGTGGACAAGACTCAGAGACTCAGAGACTTTGTGGTTGTTTGTCTTTCAGCTTTTCCCGGTAAGGGGTCGCCACAGCGGAACTCAGGTCCGCTAATGATTGGCAGTAGATTTTTTTACACCAAGGTGCCAGCTCGACACCCAACCCTCAATGAAGGCACACCCATTTACACAAGCATGTCTTTCGAACACTACCCAACCGCGGGGAGGACATGCAGACTCCACACAGAAGGCATTCCCAAGCCCAGCCGAGAATCGAACAGGAGAACCTCTTGCTGTGAGGTAACAACGCTACCGCCGTACAACCGCGGCATAGATTCATTTTATTCAGTGCTTAAGATGCTATTAAGAGCACAGGTAATGCTTTTTAGGAGAAGTCATCATTTTTACTTTAAGTTAAGTTCTACAAAACAAAACAGGTTTTAGAACCAAGACTTTGTGCATCATCTGGTACAGACGCACAATATGTATATATATATATATATATACATATATATATATATATATATATATATATATATATATATATATATATATATATATATATATATATATATATATATATATTACACACTGAATGACTACTAAGAGTGAATCACAAATTACTGAATACTTCTCTCCCACTAGAAAAGCCGAATATCAGTAAAGCCAAACTAGAAAACTGAGATTAAGTATTGTTTTGGTAGTGGTACTTTTAGTGGAAGGGTTTTTAGTAATGTAATGTGTGTGTGCTATCCTAAACCGCCACACTAACCTACCCCTAACCCTACCTACTGCATTACTAAAACCCCTTTCCCTAACAGTACCACTGCACAAGACTAAAGGACATAGCCTTGCACATCCTCACAACTACCATTTGTCATTAAAATGTTAACATTCCTGCACATTCCCACTTACCTACATTATATAAAACTAATTCAAACATATGTGATTCCCACAAATGAACATTTACTCGTTTGAGCATTGTCTCTTTTTTTATATCCACAAAAACTATTCAATCTTTTAAGTTTCAAATATATATATATATATATATATATATATATATATATATATATATATGTGTGTGTGTGTGTGTGTGTGTGTGTGTGAAAAAATATATATGATTGGCTTTCAAAAACCAACACTTTTGTTAGGAGATTACAGTTCAGTGGGGATCAGGGAATTTAGCCTTTTCCCCACTGTAGTTTCTTCTTGGAGTTGTTATATGTAATACACAAGGGTGTGGGGGTGCAGGCAAGCTTGCTCTCCGGCAAAAACAAATTTTTGTTGTTTAGTGTTGTTTGATGTTTCAGAAAGTCAAGCATATGGTCTCAACTATATGACATTTGACTTTCTGGAACTTCGATCATCGGACATATATATATATATATATATATATATATATATATATATATATGTTGGCAACTGTCAAACTTTTTGTATATTGTTTGTAAATCTTTTCAAAATTTTTTGTACTATTGTTATGGAGCTTATCTCCCTGGATCTCTGCTTAAAATGGGCTACTTGCCCAGCCGGACTCTACCCGGTTAAGAAATGTAAAATAAAATAAAAAAAAAAAAAAATATATATATATATATATATATATATATATATATATATATATATATATATATATATATATATATATATATATATATACATACACACACAGATACATAGATATGAATATATGAATATATGGTTATACTGCAAAAGGTTGACATATGCAGAAGGTCAATAATTGTGCTAGACCAACAATCCGCCGGTGAGAAAATATTCCCTTTCTCCAAAGACTGTGAGATCTTAGTTAGTATATATAATTAACAGGGGGTGTTGGGGATGCAGGGGAGCTTGTACCCTGCAAAAAATTATGTTATTTTGTTTTTTGTTGGTTGTATGCAGTGAGGGTTTTACTCGTGCATGGGTAGTTGAGTGTCCATGTTTCTGTTGTCGACTTTTTGTAGATGACATTCTTGCTGTGAACACTGTGGTGTGTCCATGTGATGTAGCAATCCCATATGTGTGTGTGTGTTTGTGTGTGTGTGTGTGTGTGTGTGTGTGTGTGTGTGTGTGTGTGTGTGTGTGTGTGTGTGTGTGTGTGTGTGTGTGTGTGTGTGTTTATATATATGTCTATGTACGTGTGTATGGTGAGTTACTGAGTGTAAAACCAATTGGAACAAAAGCAATTGAACTCCAGTACAGTAATCAAACACTTGAAAACACAAACAGGGAGATGAGAATTCTATATATGTTGAAAATAGTATCTGTGTAACTGAGGTCTAACCAGAATTCTGCAGTGAAATAATCAAAATCACAACTGCAAAGAATAAACAGAAGCTGTATTTTTTTTCTTTTACAAGCCACTAGGACAAGACTGCCTTATAATCTTTTTTTTATGGAAGAACTCTCTAACTGCTTTAATAACAATGCTGATACTATTGCTGGTGTCTTAAATGCTTTAAATGCTTTCTGACACAGTCTCATTACCAAAGAAAAACATATTAAAAGTACTTGGATAAAGCCTGTTAAGGAATTCTTCTCAAACTATTACAAGCCCCACTAGGTTAAGCAGCATTCTGGATTTAATTTCGGTAAATCCAACACATTCCATCAATCCCACAAATATAGAATCAGGGCTTAGAAACTCAGATCATTCGAACCTGATCTGGGAAGTTGGCAACAAATTCTCCTGTATTTGTGTCCAAACTGTGACATTATCCTAGCCAGACACCAAGAACGAAACTGGAGAATTGGATCAGACATATGACAATACAGCAGAGAGTTGGATTAAATTTTATCAGTTTATGAACTCTCTAACTCAGAAAGATATTCCACTAAATGTTTGGAATCACAGTAACCATTGTGACCCCCCTTGGTGCACTAGGAATGTTTCCAGGTTGGCCAAGAAGAAAATACTGAATTGGTCACATCTGGTCAAATATCTAACTGATAAAATAAATCAAAATAATATCAGGTAAGATCTGTATTAGGAAATGGTCTTAGAAGGGCTAGGCAGAGATATGAGCGAAAATTAGCCCACCATACAACAAAAGATAAAAGATGGCAGGCTTACTTAAGAGTATGTAGTAGAGATGACCACGGGAAGATCAGCTTAAAGGTAAACAATAACACCATCACTGACAGAAAGGAAATGGCAGAAATTTGCAGTGACAACTGTCTTGGGTACAGTAGTAAGAGATCAACGGATAAGCCAATGTCACACATAAGCACTGTTAGTTGCCCAGCAATAGCTGCAAATTGCATAAGGGAAGATAATGCCACAGAACCAGACAGACTCAATGAATATATATTTAAAACAAATTATTTCAGAATATCAGCAGTCTGTATCAGCAAAGTCTATAAACAGGGTGAGATTTCATAAGAGCTAACAGTCATTCCAGCTCTTAAATGTGGCAACGCAATTAATATACCTAACTGTAGAACCATTAGGTTTACAAGCATTGTAGAGAAGTGTTTTGAAAAAACACTTTTGAGCAAAATCCCACAGTCATTTACACAAAGGCTAGATACAAACCAGCATGACATCTCAGTGGGATGTTTATGTTTAACTAAACTACTGCACTTTTGGATAAACTTGATAGAAGCTTTAGACTTAGGCTTATCAGGGGATGCTAGTTATCTGATTTAGTCAGCACCATTGACTTTGTACACATAATGACATATTATCAACCATGGAACAGAAAGACAGACTCGCAAATAATCAGCAAGGTGAAGAATTGGATACACAAGCCAAGAATCAGTGGTGTTTTTCTCTGACTAAATAGTAATTAATAGATGTGTGCCACAAGGGTCAGTTTGGTGTCCTTTTTTAACATATTTCTGTCCACACTTGCATGAATGGATGGAGTCTATACGTAAATAAACTTGCAGAGAAAATTAAAACTGCTGTATTGTAACAAACATCAATAAACAGGAAATAATGCAGCACTTCCTAAATTCCTTGGTAGAATAGTCAAAACATATTTTTTTATTATTACAAATGCTAAGAAGTGCTGACTTTTACATTACGGTAGACTGAGAAACAAGTATCCATGTGCAAAGGACAGCAGTATACTGGTAAAGGATCTGAGCATAGTTGTGGACAATTCCTTCAAATCAGAAGATAATGTTCTGATCAGTATTAGGAGATGATGTGCAATAATGAGGGATTTTCTCCACATAACTGGTTCCCCCTTAGAAGCCTCTTACGAGGTATTTAACACTACAACACTGTTTGCATATACAGTTTCGGTTTAAAGAACATGACAGACTACAGAAAAGACATTGCAACTGTGAGGTATCTCAACTACAAGGAAAGACTATGAATCTTCATTTGGTTAGCTACAAGTTCCTTTGGGGGTGATATTATTTTGATTTATAAATGCTTTAGTAACAACCTACTAGCATCTTGTATAGCAGTGTATCCTACCTGTCAAAATATTGTGACAAGAAATAATAACCACCTTGCAGATGCACCCATGTTCAATGCTACCATGAAAAACAAGAACATTTTTTGTTAGGGCTGGGAGACTATGGAATAAACTACCACTAACTAACAAGATGACAACTAATAGTTAGCTTTAAAAATTGGTTTGACAGGTAAGATGGTAATTTTTCATATAGCCATGGTGGATGAGTTTGCAACCTCCTCAGTGATCTCACTTGAGACTTTGAGCTTGTTAAACCAACCACATTGCATCATTATTTCAAGCAGCAGTTTGGCAGATGAAAAATGGCATAAGAAAGGAAGAAGCTATAAAGGTGATTAATATCAAAGAACCACACATAGTGATAATAGCACAGTTACTGAAGACCCCTCATTCTACCACCCAAGCAAATCAACATCACTGCAGTATCATCATCATCAGTCCCCTTTTCCCATTTTTCTACATGGGGTCAGGGTGTCGTGTTAACTGTCTTCATCTCTTTCAATTGAATGCCACAC
Source organism: Protopterus annectens (assembly GCF_019279795.1). Taxonomy (NCBI): domain Eukaryota; kingdom Metazoa; phylum Chordata; order Ceratodontiformes; family Protopteridae; genus Protopterus; species Protopterus annectens. Next base: position 241,126,519 of record NC_056733.1, on the reverse strand, counting down.
TCCTACCTTCCTCGACACTCATGCCTAACAGTCGCAGATCTTCTTTCACACAATCCATCCATCGCTTTGCGCGACATCTTCGTTTCTTCTTACCTTCTTCCTTTCTGTTCCAAATCTTCTTCACCAGATTGTCTTCTGCTTTTCTGCATGTGTCCAAACCACCATAATCTGCTCTCTTTGATCTTTTCTGCAATTGGAACTACTTTGGCTTCTGCTCTTACGTCCTGATTTCTTTGTCTGTCCAACAGTGTGCATCCTACCACCTTTCTCAGGCACTTCATTTCCATCACCTCTAGCTTCCTCATCTGCTCTGCCTTTACAGCCCAGATTTCTGTACTATATAGTAGTACTGGTCGCACCACTGTCTTGAACACCTTACATTTCAGCTTCTTTGGCATTCTTCTGCCTTAGACTACACCTCAGACTCTATGCCAGTTTTCTGCAGCCCCTCTGATTCTAGCTTTGACCTCTTCATTCAGACTTCCCTTCTCCTCAACCACCCCTCCCAGATACTTAAAGCTATTTACCTGTTCCACCATATTCCCTTCTGTCTCAATTCTCAGCTTCTTCTGATTTACCCAGTTTGCTGCCAGTACCACTACCTTATCTGTGCTTAGTTTCATCCCATTTGCCTTCAGTTTTGCATTCCATTCCCCTATCCTTTGGTGAAGATCTTGCTCAGAGTCTGCCTGTAATGCCACATCATCTGCATACAGTAACTTTGTAGATCTGTCCCCTCCAACCTGTTTGCCAATGTAATTCATCACCAGTAATAACAGCAGTGGTCTCAAAGCTGAACCCTGCTCACACCCACTCTCACTGGGAACCCCTCTGTGAGGCAGAACACTGTTCGTACTTGAGTCATTGTGTCCTTGTACACAGTCTGCACAAATTCTACCAGTGTCTTTGTGACTGAACCACTGTAAATCAGCTTTTTTGGGACCTTGTCTTATGCTTTCTCCAAGTCTAGGAATTCCCAGTTGAACTCTTTACTCATCTCTAGCTTCTTCTCAACCATCTGTATCACTGCAAACATTGGGTCAGTTGTGTTCCATCCTGATCTGAATACAAACTGCTTATTTCCCATCTTACTTTCTACTGCTCTGCATATCTGTTTATCAATCACTCTCTCCAGAACTTTCATGCAATGTGATATGAGTCTGATGCCTCTCTATTGCCCACAATTGTGGATGTCCCCTTTGTTCTTGTACATTGGCACAAGTATGCTTATTTTCCAGTCATCTGGGATATGTCTTTCTCTCCACACTGCTATGAGTACCCTCAGGAGCTATTTCTCCCCTATCTCACCCAGCATCTTTATCATACCTGCTGTGACCTCATCTGAGCCTGCTGCTTTCCCCTGACTTAATTTTCCTTAGTGCTAGCCTTACTTCTTCTAGGGTGGACTCTTCTTCTTCTCTCATTGTAGGCTGCTTTTGGGGCAGTACATTTTCTGTGTTTTTTGTTTCATTCAGAAGCTGCTAGAAATATTCCTTCCATCAGCCTTTGATGTCCTGTCGATTGGTGAGCAGGTTGTTGCTGGCCTCCCTTATGAAGGGTGTCTGACTATCTGGTTTACCTTTGAAAGGTTGAAAATCAACCTGCCGAACAGCCCTTTGTGCAAACCGAAATGACAAAAACCATCATTCCGAACTGCACCAAAGTTCGAAAATCAGCAAATCGAAAAGCAGATTAGCTGATTTTTTAACTACAATTTCAAATACATATCGTGATGCAGGGGGGCAAGTTCCCCTGCACCCCCCACACCCCCCTACTTTATTATTCTAACTCTGAGGTCACACTACAGTGGGGAAAGGGCCACTTCCCGATCCCCGCTATAGTGCACTCCGCACCCAAAATGCCGAATCTGCAATGAGCGAATGTCAATGTGCATTCGCTCATTGCACATTCGATGCATTTTTTTTTTCGGTTATCCAAAAACTTGAAAACATACTTCCACACAACTGTCTTTCGACAATGTGCATTTCAAGCTTTCAAAGGTAAAATGACTATCTTCTTTATCTTTCTGTTTTTGACTTGCAACCTGATAGAGTTTCTTTGTGACACCTCCTGAGTCACCTTCCAGAAGCTGGTAGAGTGCTTCCAATGCCCTATTCTTTGTTACTGCAATTCCTTTCGTAGCTTCTTTGTTAGCCAACCTGTATTCCTTCCTTGCCTGGTTGGTCTTTTCTATATCCCACTTTTTCCTGCACTTCTTATTTTTTTGATGACTTGCTGGACTTCTGCATTCCACAACCAACTTTCCTTATGTACCTTATTTCCATATCTGGCTAAGACACATATCTGTTCTGCAGTCCTCACACATGTTGTTTGAAGCGCTGCCATTCTTCTTCAACTCCATCTCTTTCCTCCTATTCCTGGAGTGCTAGAAACCTGAGCAATTCCTTGAACTGTTGTACTTTCTCTTCAGTTGACTTATCTTCAGCTTGGTCTCTGTTGACCTTAGATCTTTCTCTGACCACTGCTTGCAGCTGATTGTGGTAACCAGTGGTTTCACTACAGTATATTCAACAACAATTTTAGAACTGGACAAACAGCTGTCTGATAAAGGCTATCAAAAGTGTAAAGTGAAGAAGAGAAAATTTACAAATAAGCCTGCTAAACTACATTTAAACAGAAACCAAGACAAAAATGAAATATTTCAAAATATGACTGCTGCAAGACGCTAACAAAAAAAAAATTGACCACAAAAGACAATTACATGTGAATAGTTTCTATGAAAACACAGGCTCGGCTTATATGCAAAATGATGATACCAATGAAAGTCTATACATAGTTCACAAAGATAATAAATGAGAAGAAAAGGAGACAAGTAGAGCAATTAGTATTTATTAATTACTAATTTTCAGTGGAGGCCCAGGGAGAAACACTCCAGACGCACGTCTTTGTAATGTGGGAGGAAACCAGAGCACCCGGAGAAAACCCACACGAATGCGGGAAGGACATGCATACTCAACACAAAAGGCACTCCAGCCGAGAATCGAACCAGAGAACCTCGACAATGCTACCACTGCACCACTGCGCCGTCCAATTAAGCAGTTGGTCAGAGTACCCACTGGGGAATAACATCTTGGATCTTATCCTTACTAATACAGGAGCATCTTCCACCATCCCTTGCATGTCTTCATCACTTGTTAGGTCTTACCATAAAGCGATCTCCTTCAAAATAAACTGGAAACCAGAGATTCCATTCACCCAAGGTACCTTTAGAAATTTCTTTACATCAAATTACCTACTCCTAATATATTAGCCATGTCTGACTCAGTTTTGCTAGACATGCTTCATCTGAAAAAAATCCCAATCCCGCCATGCTACTCGTTCCAAAAACCTCAACCTTATCACCACATTAAACAAAACCTTCTGGAGGGATAGGTTCCTAACCCAGAGACTTCCAATACTCTGGAATAAACTCCCTATTCACATCAAATAGAGCACTTCACTGGCCCACTTCAAGAGAATTCTTGATGAGTGGATGGGAAATAGGAAATTCACACCGGGGATCACTTCAATCACATTGCTAGATAGAGGCACAGTGAACTAACATCTGGTAAGCCAAATGACTGTGAACACTATTGGGCTAGGCTTGCAGTGGCTCCAGGGCCCTTAGCCTAGTACTTAACTATGAACCTAAGTTTCAAATCCCCACCAGACCTAGTTAACGCCACTGAATGCACAGTAGTGTATACCATCGCACCACACCAGTGTAACCACACTATAACAGTGTAAACAGATGCATAGATGTAGCTATATCCCATAGGAACAAGTGCAAGGCAAACCTCAGAAGCCAACCCACATGGTAGAACCATAATATCAACAAGCTTTATAATAAAAGGAAAAGAATTCTGATAAAAAGTAAGAACAGTAATTCCCATAATGTTAGAGCCCTTGTCACTGAAGTAAACAAAAATAGGAGCTTAATAAAATCCACTAAAGCCAAGTTTGAGGCTGAAATAGCCACCTGACCCAAAGATAATCACAGCGCATTTTTTAGGTCTGTTCATAATCTCAAAACACAATGCAGCAATGCGCTGAGCTGATAGTGAATGATGCAACCTGCACTGAGGCTGAAGATATAGCTAACCTACTGTCTGATAAAATTAGCTCCAGTATTACCCCTCTCTCTCTCTTCCCTCCATTTGTCCCTCAAGATATACTTGAAACTGGCTCACCTCCAACTATCACACAAGACCAAGTTCTAAAAGTGCTACCAAAAGCTAAAAATACTGCATCAGTAGGTTGAGAAAACATTCCTGGATGCATTTTAAATAGCAAGAAGCACGATTTAGTCACACCCATAAAAACACTGTTCAATCACAGCCTCCATACAGGTTCTGTACCAAGTGAATGAAGAACCTCTCCAGTCATTCCCTGCATAAGCAGAGAACCTTCCACAGACCCAGACAATTACAGACCCATAAGTCTAACCAGCCTCATATACAAAGTCATGGAAAGACTTACCATGGAACTAATTAATCAGGACATAGGGAACCTCAAACACTAGACTCGTCTCAATTTGGATTCATCAAGGGCAGGTCATGCTTACTCATACTGGTGGATTTTTTTGAAAATGCCACCAAAGCAATGGATGAAGGTAAAATGGTACACCACATACCTCAACCTGGCCAAAGCTTTTGACACAATTCACTAAGGCATAGTACAAAATCTAAATAAACTAGCAATAAACCCCTTATGTCACCTGTGGATTGCCAAATGGCTCACAGATAGGATGCACATAATCAAAACAGAAGTTAACTCCACAAAGAGACCAGTCACCAGTAGAGTCCTCCAAGGTTCTGTGCTGGGACCTCTCCTGTTTGGCATCTACTTTTCTGAAGTAACAGTCAATACCAAAGGGCCCTGACTAAGTTTGCAGATGATGGAAGGCTAGGAGCAGTCATTGAATCCCCAAATGACTTAGCCATCCTGCAGGAAGGTTTGTCTCAAATAAATAACTGGTGTCAAAATCATGGTCTGAAACCAAATGCCAAAATGCATTATTGTATCTTTTGGGAAGTAATTTACCCCAGGGAACTAACACATTGACAAAATGCTCCTGAGTTGACCCAGTTGTTCATGATTTGGGAAACTATGTGGGCAGTCACCTAACTTTTGACCAACATGTGTAAGAAAGTCCTTCCATATTAAACACCTTATAAACAAAGGGATTGTGTCTTGATCTAGGGATGTCATTGACCCCTTTACTCTGCCCTCATTAGGTCAGTTACTGACTACAATGCCCCTTTGGCAGGTATCTGTCCAGACATATGCAATAATTGGAACACCCACAGAGATACCTTACTAAAAGGATATAAGGCCTAAGCAACATATCCTACATGGACCAACTTAAAGTAAGTCAGATGGCATCAGTACTACTTAGTCTAGGGATCTAAACCTCTTCTGCAACACCAACAGAACAGTTTGGAAGGACAGGTATATTTCACAGAGGATACTGCTGCTGTGGAACAGATTCTCCATCCATATAAAACAAAGTTCATCCCTGTTCATTTTCAAGCACAACTTACATCTATGGATGAGAAACAGAAAATTTACCTCTGAACTGGACAGATGCAGCTCCTAAATGCTTTATCTCATGCGTGGGTTCCCTCAAATTATCTATTATACAATCCCAGTTATTCACATTAGGGGTAATATATAATTATCAAACATGGAATGTGTAAGGCCAATCTCTAACCAAATGGGACAGGTTATTTTGAGTACAAAAAGGGAAATTGGCTAGGCTTAAAATGGCCCACAAGGGACTCTAGCCTAGTACTTACCTATGAACCAATGAACTGAAAAGCACTAAATTCTCCAGAGCATATCATTATTTGAAGCAATGTGAGAACATTAGTTTCAGCAAATATCAACTAGGATAGATGGAAACAGACAAAGTAGAACAGGAGACTTGACACAAGTTCCATGAAAGATAGAATGTTAATTGAGCCAACATACAATTTCCAAAAAAAAAAAAAAAAAGAAAAGAAACAACTGACATGGGGAAATAGGAAGAAAAATAAAGAAGTGCCAATTCTGTTAGGTGTGTCACTGTCAAGAAAAAAAAAAATGAAAAAAAAAAAATGAAACTGAAGGAAATAGAGTTGCAGAATAGCATGCAGAACATTCAATACTTTTTTCAGATAATTCTTTTAAAACAATTGATCATATTATCACTCAAGTTTCCTTTTACCAGTGAAAGGCAAATAACCTTTGGTAATACGAGTATCTATAATTAACAAGACAGACACCTGTATATGTGGGCAAGGCAATTAAAACAGAGTGGTTAAGAGTGTCCCTGTAGCTAAAATAAACCTGGTATATCTAAAAATGGTTATGAAAGGATTATAGTACCAGTTAGTACAAATGATATTGCCATTAAATACTGTTTACTGTAGCAAAGGAAATTATACATCTGTTACAATTCTTCTCAGAGACGTTGATTTCTCCGTCTTCCTTCGAAATCAAATTTAGGAAATGCTATGAAGTCTTTACAAACAGAAATATAGAATGATTGAATACCTATGTTAAGAAAGCACTGGAACTACCTGGATGAAGCTATATTAGCCAACAGATAATAATAATGGGTATACACTTCTTTGCAAAAGATGGTATTCACTTAACTGAATGCAAGAAAGAGAATTATGGCAAGACATTTGCTTAGTCACGAGGAAAAGTGCATTTCTGCACTATGCAAACAACACTGTGAATCAAACCTAAATAATACCTGCATAAATACCGTGGTACCAAACATCCTTGTTTTGAAAACTAAGACATTTGTTTATAGGTTCATAGGTTCATAGGTAGGTACTAGGCTATCGGCCCAAGGGCCTAAGTAAGCCTAGCCAACAAGGTTCCCTGGATTACACCACCCAAGAAAGTTATTTTCCTGTGTCCCTGTCGCGCAGAGCCACAGAAGTGATCCCCGGGGTGTATTTCCTATTTCCCATCCAATCATCAAGATTTTTCTTGAAGAGTGCTAATGAGGAACTTTGCTTGACATAGAAGGGTAACTTGTTCCACAGTATGGGAAGTCTCTGGGACAGGAATCTATCCCTCCAGCATGTCCTGTTTATTGTGGTGACAAGGTTTAGGTCCCTAGAGTGTGTAGCACGGAGGGATTGGGATAGGTATAGGCTACTTCAAATAAAGGCTTTTAAAACTGTAACTGTCCCACCATCAGTAAACTTATCCACAAAAAATAAATCAGAAATTCCACCAGAATAAAGGGAAAAGTTGCAAAAATTAAGAATGTTCCTACAAAGATTGCCACCCTCACCCATGTGGATGCCTGAAGTGTGGTGTATGGTTGTGGCACAGTGCAAATGTTAACAAAGGCCTCCTGGATTCTGAAGCAATGAGCCTGCTGTTTGCCCCTGAAGGGCTATAACAGGTGGGGAGAAGTTGCCTGGAATGTAGAAGGATACAGTTTTATCTCACTGGAGAGACTAGATCTTAGTAGTTATATGTTCTCCCTCACAAAGGCTCTTTAAAAGCTACCACATTTTTCTGTTTCTATAAGCCTATGTTTTTCCCAAGTGAATTTTGTGTTTCCCCTTTCTCCCCTAAACATGTAGAAGTTTCTTGAGCTGGTGGGTGTGGTTGCTGGCATCTCATTTCCTGGTGTAAGGAGCATTTTGTGTTCCACAAAAGTCCACAGTTGTTGAGCTCTATGGAGAATAATCTTTTTCATTAAGAGCTTTGCAGTATACACAGAAAGCAACATGGTGATCTCATTCAAACAAAACAACACATATGACAGGAAAATTTGTTTCCTACATGCCCACTTTTTTTTTCCAGGGATGTCCTGTGTTGCCCCTCAAAAAATATCCCCCTAAAAATTTCAAGCAGCAGCCCAAATACAGCCAAATACAATAAAACAATATATACAGCAGAAGGAAAATGCCCATAATGGGGGATGGTTTCTGATGAAGCTTGAAAAAAAGAGACTGACGAAGTTGTACAGAGCACGACTGCCTTTTTGCAGCAAAACATGAACTGAAGATGGCATGGGCTGTACTCATAGATTCCTAGGTTCATAGGTAGGTACTAGGCTATTGGCCCTAGGGCCTATATAAGCCTACCCAAAAAGATACCCTGGCTTTTGCCACCCAAGAAAATTATTTTCCTGGGTCCCTGTCGAGCAGAGGCACAGAAGTGATCCCCAGGGTGAATTTCCTATTTCCCACCAATCATCAAGATTTTTCTTGAAGAGTGCTAATGAGGAGCTTTGTTTGATACAGCTAGGTAGTTTGTTCCAGAGTATGGGAAGTCTCTGGGACAGGAATCTATCCCTCCAGCATGTTCTGTTTATTGTGGTGAAAAGGTTTAGGTCCCTAGAGCATGTAGCTCGGAGGGATTGGGATATCTTGAAGTGGAGCATGTCCAACAGCTCTGGGTTTGACACAGCTTTGTATGTTAGGTAGAGATCACCTCTGAGTACACGATATGCGATGGAGTAAAGCTGGGGTTTTTTTAGATGGTCTGCAAAGGGCATCTGTTTGAGGCTAGTAATCCTCTTTGTGGGGTATTCCTGCAGCCTTTTCAATTGTTGTAGATGTCTTGTGAGGTACTTACCAAAAGGGGCATTTTACTCCATAATGGGTCTAATGAGTGATGAGTATAGGGGAACTATTGCCTTTTTTTCCTGGATGAGAAACCTTTTGTGAGATTTAAATAAATGTAGTGATTTAGTCATTTCAGTTATTGCTGAAATACGTCATAAGGATTCAGAATGTTTTCCCATGTTTCAGGGGAAATCATGTTTTTGTAATAGACATTATATTGCACGTCAAAATGGATAAGTCATTCTTTAATTAAGGAAAATTGAAATAAGTTTGAAAAAAAATAATTCTATTGGTTGTATTTCAGTCAACATCAAAACAGAAGACATGTTTAATCCTCTCTATCAATGACCAAAGTAAAACAATACTGAGCTGGAATATTCATTGAGTCATGCATAGTTAATCCATTTAAAAATGTAATAACACTGCAGGGGATTTGAACTTCCCTGGCATTTCCTGGAGTATAGCAGGTATATCAACTAGTGTGAGGAGGATGCTCATATTTTTATTTTAGTAATAAGTTAGCTGACACAAATAGTAAAATAATCCACAATATACAGACATATTCTTGATATAAATCTAACTAGCCAGAAATCAATATTTATCATACCTTTTTCTATTAACACAAACATTAAATGTGTTCCCCATACAAATATTCTTGGAGTTACGATTGATAAAAAATCAAAAATTTGATTACCATGTGAAAGAAGTAATTAAAAAATAAATAAAAAAACTTGGTGCCTTTTATGGAATCAAGCCTTACTTAACTGACCATATGAGGAAAAATTTAGCCACAACCTTCCTCCTTCCTATACGTCTTTATGATCAATTTGCAGGGCATTCAAACTAATCTACTTCAGCAATGCTATAACAAAGTTGAAAATCTAGCTGCCAATATGACCTACAGATCCCATCATTACCTCACTCTTAAGCAGTTCAACTGGCTGAGCTACCTCACTATTTTTCCCTTTCACAACTAAGCCCTACCCACAATCTTGTAGACAACCTTAACAATGCCCAGCCTGTGTAAAATCCTCCAGCATCACTCCTCATCCAGGTTCCTACAATCTACTGACAAGCTGCTTCTAACCATTACTAAATCTAACAATCCTGCTTTCAGCTCCTTGTACTTCTCCCATGAGGCCCAAATGTGGAATTCGACCCCTCTTTCTTTAAAGCAAATACTCACATTGAAAGCCTTTAAGTTACAACTCAAATACCATCTAATTAACTCTTGGATATTCTCATTTTCTGCATCTAGCTAGTTCAACATTTCATTTCTAGCTCTCTTAAACCTTTTCTTAATAACTCTGCCACTAACATTATTATTATCTCTCTTTTCCTCTAAACACTGTTTTACAACATTCTAAAACTATTTTATCATACTGAATTTGCTAATATTTTTTAACAAAATTGTGATATTTTATTTTTGCAAATTGTTTCTACTTTTTTTCTGGAGTGTTTTCTCCCCACTCCACTGCTGAAACCAAGGCCCAGTCAGACCATCCATGTAAACAAATGCAATAAATAAATAAATAAATAAATAAAACATGTCTTACAGTATTTACAAGTATCATTGTACATTATTCCATCTGCTAATCATTCTGCTGTCTTCACATCTTTAATGTTGCCTTTCTTAAATCCATCTTGACAAAATTTGTCAGACCAAGTCGTGATAAGAGATTATAATTCATCCAAAAAATTCTAAGAGAAAAAGTCTGGTTAGCAGTTTTCAGTAGGAAAGGTGTAATCAGTACACAGGAATATTTGAAGACCTATTTAAAAAATTAAGTATATAAGAAATACGGTAAAGGGACAAAAGACATACAGTATTAGTAGAAGAACAAAAAGACTGGTAAGTAACAGAAACCGGGTTTGAATGAAGTTATGTCTATTATTTTTTTTTAAACATGCAGCAAAGTTATAAAAATTTGTTACAAGGGTTTGAATGTTGTGCTTATTTTTTTTAAATTTCAATTTAGAATTTATTTTTATACACTATTTGACTTGGTCAAGTAATTGGCTTCATACTGTTTAACCAGTGATTTTTATCCAGGTGAACTGTTCTGATTAAGAAAATGGGGGAATGTGCTAAACTACTTAATAAATTATCCCATAAGAATATTGGTCAGCATTTGTTTCTTTTGTTATTGCAATCTAGTTTTAGAGTACCTTCCATTAAGTCTAATTATATTTTATTACTTATTACTACTTATTGAGCCTTTAGAGAGTAATCTCTACAACTGTTCTCTAATACAGAGAATAGCATACCGCAAAGGTATTTACCTATAGAGTTAATGTGATTAACAATGGAATGCTCTCATTATGTGGATGTTGTGCAAAAGGAGATTATTTCTTCTAATATACCAAATGCTTCAGTTAGTATTACTTCTGGTCTACTGGCTAGCTGTAAATCCAGAGGGAATAATCACTTCAATCCAGAAAATTCTGCTTAATGGGCTTTACTGGTTTAGTAATAATTAGAGTAACATACCAACAGTGGCTTTATGGATGAATCAGTCCTTTTCATTTTCTGCCTTTAGGGATGTCACAGATAACAAAAGTAAACAGTCCCTCTATCAGATCAGCTTAAGGACTTTGAGAAGAAAGTACTGAAATATTGAACTTTACAACCTAATAATTTGTTCTTCTATGAATGTATCAATAATAACAGGGTCCCTAAAGGACTGCAAATATGGACGTTTCCTAATGGCCATTAGGTGAATTCAGTTTTACACCAGGAATTGTTGGATTTACTTGATAGGACTGGTTTAGAATTAATGACAATAGTAATGAGACTGAACAACAAAACTATGGACAAACTCAAGCTCAAGAGATTAAACTAAGCATTTTCCTTATGTCTTATTTGTTGTTCCCCACTTACAAGTCTACCTATGTTGCTATCTTTGATAAAGTAGATAAAGAATATGAAGTGTGAGGTTTCATAATGAAAAGAAATTGCTTGCAGATAAAAATATTATGTGGAACAGAATGCTTATCCAACCCTTAAAGGTAACAGCAATGCTGTAAGTGATAAATTAAAAGTGATGAGTATAACTTCAAGGAATTGTGTGATAGTGAATATACCAGATGATACACAGAATCTTTGGATTACACTCCATTACAAAGATTAGGAAGACTGGCAGCATGGACATCAAACCAAAATCATTGTTAATTCCCCTCCAGGGTTGATGTCACACATGAACCACCCTACAAGAGATTGGTAATGCAGAAAAGGAAGAACAAGATAGTTTACAAAACGGAGAATAGTACTGTGACTGAAATAAACAAGGGTGCTTGATTATAGTTATTTGGAAATGCATGAAGTTTCTCAGACTTATTCTTCTAAGGTTTAACATGAACCTGGACATTCTTACTGAACTAAAATGAATGCAAGGAAAATGAACTTGAAGTAATTTTTGCAGTGTTCCTCAGTTAATCTAAACAATTATGTTTCTGGCCGGTTACAATGCTGAAGTACTTTAATCTTCCACTGTACCCTACTAGAGCTTTATTTGAAAGGTTGTGTGGGTTTGATTTGAGGTGGTAAACAAGGGACAATCTGCTTACAAATTTGTTAACCTTTTTAGATGATGACAGAAGTTTATTTAATTTAAAGCAAGATAAAACAATTAGAATTATGAAACCAGATGAAGGTGAGAAGGATTCTGGAGATAGATTCCACAGAGTATTGTAGTATTTATGTTGTCTTTGTTGATGGATAATGAATTTTATAAAGTAGTTTCTAAGTATATTATTAATATTAAATACTTAGAACCACTGTTAAGCTAGCAGACAAGCCTTAAAACAACTCTTTAGCTTTAATGTAACTTTATTTCATTCTTTTGTCAATAGCAATAGACTTCTTCAGAAATAAATTGCACAAAAGATACATGAACTTAAATACTTGAAATAAAATCATGTTAACCAATCACAATAAAAATACAATTAAAACACATTCAATATTAATTGCCACTCTAACTCTTTAGCATCTAAACTCCTTTAGCCAACCTACAGAAAACATTTAATATTTATGGTGGCATTTAAACCTGGTGGTTTGTCTGCCTCTAATCTTACTTGCCATTTTGTTTCTCTTTAATCCACCTGATTTTTATAATTTCCTTCCCTTAAATCATAAGGTATGTGTTCTACCACTGCAAAGAGAAACTTTTTATAATTACTGTACATAATAGTATGTTTATATAGGGTATTATTTTCATTCTTTGTTTTAATATCATAAAGATGTTCCTTTATCCTGGTGCCCAACTTCCTACTGCTCATTCCTATACAGTAACTTTGACAGCTTAAACACATTATGATTTAAGGAAAGGAAAATATAAATATCAGGTGCAGCAAAGAGAAACTAAATGGCAAGTAAGATTACAGGCAGACAAACCACCAGGTTTAAATGACACCATAAATATTAAATGTTTTCTGAAGGACCGTAGGTTGGCTAAAGGAGTTCAGATGCTAAAGGGTTAAATAGAGTGGCAATTAACATTGGATGTGTTTTTAATTGTATTTTTATTGTGTGTGGTTAACATGATTTTATTTCAAGTACTTAAGCTCATGAATCGTTCGTGTAATTAATTTCTGAAGAAGTCTTTTGTTATTGACGAAAGCGTGAAATAAAGTTACATTAATGCTAAAGAGTTGTTTTAAGGCTTGTCTTCTGCCATAACCATTTTTAAGTATTTATTTATGTTTTTTACCATTGTTTGGAGACTATTCCAGTTTTTATTTTATATTATTAATATTCCTTACTCTAAGATAGATGCAGTATTCAAGGATATCATTATCACAGGGTTTTATTGATGTTTAGTTATTTAATTAATTGAGTGATGGTTAAAAACTTGATTGTACCACTATATTTGGGATCTCTAAGACACATAAAACTTGGACAACTCTCCTTTTAGTTCCACGGTTGACTTAGTAGGGTCTAATTCTGAAGTGCTAGCTTATTATGTTGATTTAAAATGTAAAACATTTTTTTTATATCAAACAGCATGTGTTATGGGATTCTTGGCATTTTTTGATACATATGTCTAATTTTGGATTTGATGAGAATGTTTTATTTGTTATTGTTGAATTTAAAGAGCTGTATACATCAATACTACAATACAGGTTTGAAATGACTTTCAGAGGCTCTGCTTTTTGATAAGTCACCGTATAATATTGAAATAAGACTGGTTATTACATTTATGAGGCTGGAACTCAGAAACAATTTTTTTTATTTTTCCAAGGCAAATATCTTCATCAAATAAGAGGCATGACCACGGGTGTAATATCACCACCCATCTATGGCAATATTGTGTTGTGGTTCTGGAAACATAAATTTATATGAAAATCTGCATTTGTACATTTTCTTAAGATGCATTTATATTACTTTAATGATATAATTTCTTTAATCTTCTGCCCTGGTTCTGTTAATGAGTTAGCAATTTGTTTTCAATATTTAAAATTTTCCACAGATTGTTTTAACGTATAAGTACATAAGGACAGGATTAACTTCCTGGACATATCTGTAGTTAAGGACTATGTGAATACAAATTATAGATTGATTTTTCTATAGAAAACCTACTCATTCTAACAGTCACTTATGTTTTCTAGCAGTCCATCTGTTTGCAAAAAAAAAGGACTAGTAAGAGATCAGATGGTAAGATTGTCCTGGATATTATCAGAGGGGCTGCCCATTGAAATTTCAGGCCATGTAATGCCTAGTCCACAAATGCTGAAAAAAAGAAAGAAAATAGATTAAAGCAAATATTGAACATTGCTTTTCTGCTTTCCTCCCTTAAATTTCTTTTTGCAGTGTAGCCCCCAATATGGGATAAAGCCCTCCACACCCCCATTCTTAAATATACCAACTCAGAGATCACCATACCACAGAGAAAAGGGAATATTCCAATAAATGGTAGTTTATGACATAAAATATGTAAATCATTCAGTATGCACATTCCAGGACTCAGCACTGTGAGTCTTGGCAATTCAAATGGTTACGTTTCAGATGATAATGGATTTAATAGAGACTTTACTAGTTTTGAAACAAATTTTTATGGGAGGGGTTATCCTATTAAGCTGGAAGACAAATAGCCAATGAAATTTTATTATGAAATTCAATCAGCTTTATTCAAAATTTAAAGACAAATTTGAATTGAACTTGGATGTAGACTGAGGAAAAATTCTGTTGAGTTAGAGTTTAGGAAAACTGCTGTCGCTCCTATTTGTAATGAAATTAGTATGATTAAAGCTGTTTTAAGTAAAGAATGGAAAGGTACAACAGGAGCATGCCCTTCAGGTGAATTTTTAATTTCAGAAGTAAATTTTGTATGTAAGATAGGAGCAAATGTTAAAACTAGTTTAAAAGAGTTTAGAGCATAATTATACTAACTGTAGAGATGGGAAACTCTTTGACTATAAAAAGAGATAAAAGAGGAGGATCCATGGGCAGACAAGCTGAGATGGACGCAAGCTGCACCTTGATGGGTGCATAAGATAAGCCATCATTAAGAAGCTCACACAAATACTTTAAAACTGGATGGGTAGACACCATACCAAACCCTGTGATATCTGTTAATTATGACCTACAACCTCTTCCACTGGTAAACATAATATTTTCCAG
This sequence comes from Protopterus annectens, assembly GCF_019279795.1. Lineage (NCBI taxonomy): Eukaryota > Metazoa > Chordata > Ceratodontiformes > Protopteridae > Protopterus > Protopterus annectens. Next base: position 241,111,318 of record NC_056733.1, on the reverse strand, counting down.
TTGCAAGTCTTCTTGCCTCCTTCAATACCTGCTGCACATTCTCAAGGAAGAAGTGCCTAAAAGGTAGCAAGAAAGAATCATCCAGGCTGCCAGTAGCAATTGCTCTAAGCTGGGATGCACCATTTGCCACTGACACTGTGTGAGCATATCCAGAGTGTGAGGAAGCTCAATGGTAATTGCCCTTGATATATCCATTAAAAGGGATAACCAACTTTGTCTGGGCCAAAGGAGGGCCACCACAATGATCTTTTGTAATTCTTTTTAAATCTTCAGAAGGACTTGTACTTTGGATATCAGTGGAAAGGGCAGAAATGCATACAGGAATATTCCCATCCAAGGGAATGAGAATGCTTCTGTCCTCCAAACATGGCTGTAAGGATGTCTCGAACAGACTTTTTCCAAATGTTTTGAAAGGAGGCAAACAGACTTATTTGAAGAGTTATCGACATCTGTGCCAAATCCAGGCAGACCTTTTTGGTTTAGGTAACACATGACTGTAGTGTTGTCTGTTACCAATAAAAGTGGGCCCCAGGAAGACTATACTTTGGGCAGGTCTGAGACAGTAAATTTCCTGTAGGTTCAACTTGAAGTTGGAAGCAATTGGCATGTGATGAAAAGATATAAAGTCACCATGAAACAGTGGTCTGGAAGAAGGAGTAGAACTGACTGCAGGGTGAGTGTTTTGAATTTGGGTATTTTTAGAAAGGTATTTAGATGTACCAGATCTAACAATAATCTCCACAATAACTCCTTTTTGAGTACTAAAAAGATTCTGGTGTAAAATCCTTTTCCTTTTTGTGGTGCAGGAACTGGTTCTATAACCCCTGGTTGCAACTTGTGAAGGAGTACTGGAGAGAACCAGCCTGTCTGGTGTGGAGGGCACAGGGGGGTTTCGTTAAAGGTAGGAGGGTTTTCTGTCCATTGCCAAGTATATCCTCACACAATTATTGTCAGCATCCACTTGTCTGATGCCCTGAGTCTTCACATATTCATTCTTGAGCAAAGGGGAAGATTTTTTTTTAGGAAAGGAGCCCCCTTTATTTGGTTTGGAAACATTATCTTCATGCCATTTCCTCTTAGTACCCTAACTCTTCTTAAGCTGGAATTTTTTTATTTGTTCTGCCCTTTGAAGTTGGACACCTTCTTAGGGGAAAATTTGGGAACATGAAACATTTTAGATGCCCCATACATCAATTTATCTCTGTCATCCCACAGAATTGGGTAGCAGCAGAACCAAACATAAATTCAGAACTTAAAGGAGCACTCAAAACCTTATTTTTTAAGTCTTCAGAAAATTTCCGGTTATGTAACCAAGCAAACCTTCTCAATACAACAGAAGTGGATGCATTTCTAGAAATACTGTCCTCACCTTCCAGCCACTCCACATAGCACATTTTAAAACCAGTCACAATAGAAAAAAACTCATTCATGTAACACTTCTGTTCAGCAGGCAAAAATGCACCAGTCATCTAAACTGTAAGCAAAACAATTTTTCACATGAAGCCCTAATAATTTAAAATTCTAAAGTCAAAATTACTAGCCTGGGACAACATTTTTCCCTGATATTCTAACCACTTGCTAATTTTATCTGGTGGTGTAGTGTTAGAAAACATCAAGGCTCTCTTGTTAGAGTTGTTAGCTGAAGAAACTGCAGCTGGGTCAGCTGTCAAAGGAACAAAGACAGTTGCATGATCAGAGCACACCTTGTATTTTCTCATAGCCTTTTTAGAAAACGGTTGACTAGCCAAATGGATTTTACATGCAGTTTTATGGACATCTTCTAAGGCTGGTACCATTGGTACCAGAGGAGGAACAGGCAAATCATTTGGAATCTCATCTTCACTAAGACCATAAACTCTGCCAATCTCTGGCATAGTTGCAGATTTCTTCCAGTGAAATGCATCTCTAAACCTCATAAAATAGAAAAACAAAATGTGCGTCCATGCAGCAACAGAAGACACAGAATCAAGTTAAGTCAACACAGTGCCTGACATACATCCAAGGAAGAAGAAACCCCACTGATGAATTTAAAAAACTGCATTTATTATCAGAAGATAAAAATAAAATAAATCATTTGTGTTTATTTTATTTTTATCTTTTGATAATAAATACAGTTTTGTAAATTCCTCTACTTTGTTTTTCCTCCTTAGATATAAGTTCTGTCCTTAGATATAAGTCTAGCACTATGTGGGCTACATCTCAAAACTAGCTAGCATCTGTGGAAAGGTGAACGCTAGCTTAGGCTTTTGAACTTGTTCACCTTTGAAAGAATCAGATTTGACGGACTCAGAGATTTCACTATTGTCTGCTTCAGAGGCACTATCAAAATCTGTGGAGTTAGTCCCATACTCATTCTAAATAGGAGCACAGCCTCTAAAATTAGCTGACTGTAAAATACTCTTAGCTAAGGAAACCAAATCACCCATATACAGGGTAATGATCTGATTGTCTGTTGTGTGGTGAAGTTTCTGTTTCTTCGTACTATGAATTACATTACAGGACAAATATCTGGGGATAGAGTATTATGTCTGGCAAGGGGGGGTCTCTTACCCCAGACCTCTTCTGTGCTTAAAGGGTTTGGTTCTCCCATACCTGAACCAGGTACTAGAACAGCCCCGTAGGATGTCTCTGACCCCTGTATCATAGAGAACTCTGGGTGCACACTACAGGGAGATGGGGAAAAAGGTAAGAAGTCTGTGGGCCATCTTAAGTCAACAACAGATTCACAATTTGTAGGCTACGGCATATTTTTCTTAATTTTTTTTTAGGAGGTGCAACTGGATTTGATTGGGGGGGGGTGCAGCCATATCAGTATTCATCAATTGAAGGGGGAAGAAAACACCAGCCGGAATAATACACTAAGGGCTGACTAGAAGCAGCAATAATTGAAAATATAAACTATGTTCCCGCACAGTAAATACACTAAGCTGCAGAAAATATAGCTGAAACACTTTAAATTTGTGCTAAGCCTTTTCTACAAACTGCACAATGTAAAAAATAGAAAACACAGTCACAGTACCAGCTAAAATTCACTTGTCCAAATAGTGACAAAAATCAAATATATGCCCTTAAATCAGCCCTATATGTATTCTGAGTGATGATTACTACGTTATCTGGGAAGGTAAAAAGGCATTTCTGTCTGTCTTTATACTCCATTGTACTACAGTAAAAGAATGGTATGGAGAGATATAGGGGAAATAACTAAGAAAGAAGGTAGAAAACCTTCCTTTTGAATAATCATTTATATTCGGCAAATGGATCAGGTCTTTAAATAAGTACTGTAAGTGCTTGTGTGTAAGTTTGTTATATGTATTATGCAGTCAGAGAGTATTTCAGATATACATTTTTTTTTAAATTAATTTGAGACTTCCTTATGATGTGTAAACGTAATTGCTATTCTCTAAAGCAGCAACAAGAACGTGTCCCCATAACTTTGCTCTACTTATCCCTAAAATGGAAGTAGGTAGTTTCATTACTGATGCCCACAGAGAAGTACTTCCAACTCACTAAGATATATTTCCAGCACTATTTTTCAAGTATACACTTTGGCCTATGGAGTGTTAAGGATTCCTTTATAGTTGCTCATAGACATTAGTGAGAAGTCCTTCTGCTTTGCCTGTGTCTCAGTGAGGGAAAATGCCTATATGTGTTAAACTGAAGATTAGTATTATTAAAATACAGGGTGTGCAGGCAGGGAATGGAAAAAAAAAACTTTATGGCGGCTGATTAGCTAAGAGCTTTACCTAGCTAACTAGATTGAATAAAATATGCTATGTTTGGTGTCCTACACTGAGTGGATTTATGCATAAGCCATGTACAACTGGTGCTAATATGACTGCTGCTTTACTCACTGTAGCTCAAGTTTCACAGATAAACAGACGCATTACAGCAGAAATATATGTTAGCTTCACAGATGTTAGATGAATCCCTTTTCATGGAAGATGGAAGAACTGGTTCTCTGACTCATAATCTATGAGGGCATCGCAGACATAAGCGCACTGCCTCAGCGCATGAGAGACATAAAATACGCTAATGCTGTGATTTTTGTATGAACTACTGGGATACAACTATACTTTTTAAGTCATTTTTAAGTTATTCAGTTTGGTGCATAAACACCTGTGCTCACCACTACTGACATGCAACACATTTTGGTTTAGTCTTGGGGTTAGCTACATGCTGCTACAAGCTGTAGATTAGAGTCTGATTCTTGCAGTTCCATTCTGCGTAATGTCTGAATCAGTACAAATTACCTAAAAGGTTACAAATCCAGAGTCATCACACTAAATGTTTTTATTAATACCAAGACTCACTCAGCACCTGGCCATTTAATGCTTGGTTCGCAAAGGAAAATACGCATCTGTCTGTCATATCATTTTTAATTACAGAGATTTCATCTTAAGATTCTTGTCTCACTATGCAAATTAGACAGACAAACATACGTAGAAATGTTTATATCCTCCATGATTTAGAAGTTTGGATTTGATGTAAATCTACAGTAGGGGTTGCGAAACTGAAATATTCATGTGCACATGTGCAGACACACACACACAAATATATACATGTATATAGATATAGATATATATATATATATGTATATATATGTATATATATATTTAGATGTATGTATGTGTATACACATTAGTATAACTAATTGCACAAAGCCAGATGAATTTGCTATATTGTTTCTGGCAAGTAAGTTGAAATGATGAGCCAATGGTGTACAGAGATTTACAGTCCTATCAGTAATAACGAGTAAATGAAAACTTGTAAGCATGTTTCAGCCTTCTGTTTTGCATTATGAGTTAGTTACTTGATTACAGCTGACATGCTGTAGTACATCAGGGTTGGGATTAACAAGCCTTGCAGCCTGTGCAGAGGCCAAGCACAGCCTGGGAGGTGCAGGCCATTTTAGGATATGAAATTCTTCACACTATAAAGTTCACAGAGCTGAGTGATGTGTCCTTTCTAGTAAAACATGTGCTTATGCTGAAATCTGTCTTCCTAAAATGCAAGCATATCATCAGAATGTGTAGCTGGCATTATAGTGGAGAAATGAACTGGGCAGGCATTAACCTGATGTCAGTCCCCTAGTGCTTGCACAGTACATATATATGCTTACACACATGCTCAGTGTGCACATACACATAGTAATGGAAACTTCCACTCTTTTATTATTTTGATTGATTTGCTCATTTCTTAACTAGGTGAAGGGGCTGATCAAAAGGTGCTTATCATCAACAGCTCAGCCCAGAGGTATGTGAACACAGCACTGCAATAGTATAATGAATTTTTTTTACAAATGGCAGTCAAATATAAAACAAGCCAGCATGACAGGAATGTATAAGCTAGTTTCATATAAGTGGACTATAACTATCAAATTTCTGTTACTGGCATCACAACTAAACAGAAGCACTTAAAATGACTAATATGCAAAAAGAGTGGAGCAGTTTTAAAATGCGTTTCTTCCACTCTAACAGTCTTGTATCCCCATGATGTCAGAGGGCATAATGTTCACTTCTCCCATCTGAACATTGGCTACTCTTGATGAAGATGTTGACCCTCACAAGGAACAGGCAATTGAAAAGAAATGGGTGTCCGACAGCTGGCCAAAGAAACAAACTAGATCTGTTTTTCCTCTGATACTGTCCACTCATGTTGCAGATCTGAAGCTTTTCTCACTTTTCTCTGCAGGTCTCCAGTGAGAATACACATTAACTAAGATGTATGACTCGGTCAACAAAATGTAAACAAATATGCAAAGAAATAAATACTTTTAGTGCAAAAAAGTATACAGGGCTGCCCGGGTGGCACAGCGGTTAGCGTTGCTGCCTCACAGCAAAAGGTTCTCCGGTTCGATCCTCAGCTGGGGTGCCTTCTGTGTGGAGTCTGCATGTCTTCCCTGTGGTCATGTGGGTTTACACCGGGTGCTCCGGTTTCCTCCCACATCCCAAAGACATGCTGTAGGTGGATTGGATACTCTAAATTGGCCCTAGGCGTGAGTGCGTGCATGTGTGTGTCTTCTGTGGAAGGTTGGGCACCGGGCTGGCATCTCGACACCATAAAACTCCACTGCCAATCATGAGCAGGCAGGTGATCCACTGTGGCGACCCTTAACCGGGAAAAGCCGAAAGAAGAAGTCCAAAAAGTATACAAGACTGCCACTAGGCTTGCAAGATTGCCCTTTCCACCCAGTCTCGAAAGTCATCAGTTTACCCAGCTTTCTGCATAAAATTATCTCTGTTCTGCTAGGTGGATTTGCAGTCTGCAAAAATATTTTTTGTCAATGCAGACAGTATATGACTGCCACTAGGCTTGCAAGACTGCTCTTCCCACTCAGTCTCGAAAGTCTCAGTTTCCCAAGCTTTCTGCATAAAATTATCTCTTTTCTGCTAGATGGATTTGCAGCCTGCAAAAATATTTTTCAGTGCAGACAATATTAAAGGCTGCCACTAGGCTTGCAAGACTGCCCCTTCCACCCAGTCTCAAAAGTCATTGGTTCCCTGATCTTTCTGCATAAAATTACCTTTGTTCTGCTAAATGGATTTGCAGCCAGCAAAAAATATTTTCAGTACAGTCAGTATATAAGATTGCCAGTAGGCTTACAAGATTGCCCCTTCCACCCAGTCATAAAAGTCATTGGTTTCCCCGTCTTTCTGCATAAAATTAACTGTTTTGTCTGGCAATTACATAACTTATTTATTTAATTATTTAATTTGCATTTCTTTGCTGGGAAAATCCAACTGGGCAGAGCCCATTTTCAGTGGATGCCCGGGGAGAAAAGCTCCACATACTTAAAATTACATTATTATATAATGTAACAAACATAGTTAAAACAGCTCCAAAAACATAGTACGATACATATTGATAAGATTTTGTGTTACACAGTAAAAAAAAATATTAGTTGAGAACTTTACAAGCTTTGGGATATATATTAATTATAAGTTAAATAAGTATCCAGTTACAGTAGCATAGTTAAATAATAACTATAGTGAGTGACAATCCGAGTCATACGTTTGGTATAAAGATGCATAAGGGGAAATACCTGTTTAGAAATTAGCCTGGATTATGACATGAGCAGAGCAAAAAATCAGCTAAGTGGTTCTTTAGTAGTGTTTTAAATTGGGTTAGATTGGAGGTAGTTCTTATGTGGTGTGGAAGTGAGTTCCAGTGTTTAGAGACATGACATGAATAAAGTGAGCTTCCTGCAGTAATTAGTTTTTATAACTTGTAATAATGTTTTATTTGTAGAATGAAGCGTAGGTAAGCTGGTGTGTAGCTGAACTAAGTTTAGGAGTGAGGGAGTTTTGTCAGGATGGTAAAGAAGTCTGTGGGTAGTTATTAGCTTATTATATAACAGAAGCTATTAACTCACAATTAGTTATCCACACTATTCCAGCATAATTAGAGCTGGAACCCAAAGTGATAAAACCACTTCCTGCCCATCCATTGATATTAATGCCATAAAAATGACTGTATGTTTAGTCTTCTACATTTGGAAGCAATTTTTTAAATAATTTTAATTGTAAACTGGTGTGAAATGACCTTTGGTTTTAGCATAAAAAAGGGTTCCCATGCATAAAGATACATGAAAGTACTTTTTATGTGAAAATCAATGGTTGTTTTTCACCTTCAGACATGATCTTTAGAGCCATCAAAACCAAATTGCTACTATTCAGTTCGGATGAAATCTCTCATTACCATAAAAACAACATACCATTTGAACATACTAACCATGCCAAGCTTCTTCATATAATTCACAACAAATTACACATTGATAAACATATCAACTGTCTTCTCTAAAACCCATAAAAAGATAGGCATGATCCTTAACTCAAAACATTAGTTAAATTAAGCATTTTGGGTGAAATCAATGCAAACTATTCTCCTACTAAGCCTACTCATTTCACTCTTCATCCATTCTAACATTGCTAAAACGTACCTATAAAACCTTTAGGAAACATAAAGCAAAATAACAAAATTTGCTGCAAACATCCCCAATAAAGCTCACTACTGTAAAGCCTTTCAAAAATGTAAATGGCTAGAATTATAACACTTTCTAACACTTATTCAACTAAACACTATACATAAAAAGATATGTAAAACAAATAAATACCCACTTGGGTGCTAGTTACTTGACGAAATTACAGTGCAATGAAACTCTAATGTCTGAGACGATCTGAATGAAACTGCAGTTTGCCAAGTTCCTTTAAACAAAAGTGGTCCTGGTAGTGCTAGACGCTTAGCGGTATTGTTCCTGGCAGATATGTAGTACCTTTTTTAGTTTGTGTTTGTTAGCGCTTTTTACTTGTCTATGCAGATCGCATTACAGTTGCAATCTGGGAATTCACCCCCAGGTGTCAGGGGAGCTTGCCTCTGCTAAAATATGGTATATTTGTTGTTATGTACTTTATTTTTATGTATTTATTTATTTTTTCGGTGTGTTGTGGTTCAGTTGAATGAGATTTCGGTTTAGTTGGTTTTCGGTGTTGTTGCCTCAGACATTAGAGTTTCGTTGAACTGTAAATTCAGTCAAATAACTAGGACCCACCCTCTTATATCCACCTTGATCAAAAGATATACAGTGCAATGAAAAAGTATTTGCTCCCTTCCTGATTTCTTATTTCTTTGCATGTTTGTCACGCATAAATGTTTCAGATCATCAAACACATTTAAATATTAGACAAAGATAACCCAGGTAAACACAAAATGCAGTTTTTAAGTGATGATTTTATTTATTAAGAAAAAAAAACTGTCCAAACCTACATGGTCCTATGTGAAAAAGTAATTGTCCCCCTTGTTAAATCATGAAGTAACTGTAGTTAATCACATTTTTGGGAAAACTGAGTTCAATTTCACTAGCCACACCCAGGCCTGATTACTGCCAGACCTATTGAATCAAGAGATCACATAAACAGAACCTGTCAGACAAAGTGAAGTAGGCCAAAAAATCCCAAAAAGGAAGAGATCATGCCGCAATCTAAACAAATTCTGGAACAGATGAGAAACAAAGTAATTGACTTCTATCTGTCTGGAAAATGTTACAAAGCCATTTCTAAAGCTTTGAGTCTCCAGCGAACCACGGTGAGAGCCATTATCCACAAATGGAGAAAACATGGAACAGTGGAGAACCTTCCCAGGAGTGGCCGGCCTACAAAAATTACCCCAAGAGTGCAGTGATGACTCATCCAAGAGGTCACAAAAGAACCCTGAACAACATCTAGAGAACTGCAGGTCTCTCTTGCCTCTGTTAAGGTCACTGGTCATGACTCAATCTTAAGAAAGAGACTGGACAAAAATGGCATGCATGACAGAGTTCCAAGGAGAAAACCACTGCTGACCAAAAAGAACATAAAGGCTCGTCTCACTTTTGCCAAATAACATCTTGATGATTCCCAAGACTTTTGGGAAAATATTCTGTGGACTGATGAAACAAAAGTTGAGCTTTTTGGGAGGTGTGTGTCCCATTACATCTGGCGTGAAAGTAGCACAGCATTTCAAAAAAGAACATTATTCCAACAGTCAAACATGGTGGTGATAGTGTGATGGTCTGGGGCTACTTTGCTGCTTCTGGACCTGGATGACTTGCTGTGATTGATGGAACCATGAATTCTGCTCTCTACCAAAAAATCCTGAAGGAGAATGCCCAGCCATCAGTTCGTGGCCTCAAACTGAAGCGGACTTTGGTTCTGCTGCAGGACAATGATCCAAAACACAACAGTAAGTCCACCTCTGTATGGCTTAAAAAACAAAATGAAGGTTTTGGAGTGGCCTAGTCAAAGTCTGGACTTGAATCTGATTGAGATGCTGTGGCATGACCTTAAAAAGGCGGTTCATGCTCGGAAACCCTCCAATATGGCTGAATTAAAACAATTCTGCAAAGAAGAGTGGGCCAAAATTCCTAAACAGCGATGTGAAAGACTCATTTCCAGTTATCGTAAATGTTTGATTGCAGTTGTTGCTGCTAAGGGTTGCACAACCAGGTATTAGGTTTAGGGGGCAATTACTTTTTCACATAGGGCCATGTAGGTTTGGATAGTTTTTTTTCCTTAATGAATAAAATCATCACTTAAAAACTGCATTTTGTGTTTACTTGGGTAATCTTTGTCTAAAATTAATATTTGTTTGATGATCTGAAACATTTAAGTGTGACAAACATGCAAATAAATAAGAAATCAGGAAGGGGCAAATACTTTTCCATTGCACTGTATTCTGTCTAGAAACCCAAGATCAAAAATGTAGATCTCTTACAAGTATCCAAATCAAACAGTCGCCAAAGTGACTCCCTATAAGCAGAGCCAGATCATGGGCAAATATGGCCGTAGGCAGGATAATGTACCAGCACCCCCCCCCCCCCCCCAGCCATTCCTGTGTCCCATTACTTGGATATCTCTCCTCAATTACTGCAAACACTGCTTACACCTATCAGCATTCATAATATTTTCTGCCTTATTTTTACAATTATCACAGAGATTTGGATTTTGTTTAAAACGTTTACTTCAAATTTTATAGAAAAAACACTGACAGCTGTTTTCTAAACAAAACAAAACACTCTCACAATAAAGTAGACTTAGCATAAGAAACACTAAACCTCTTTTCCCCTGAAACACACATTTAGTGATAATGCATCTGAAAACTCATTAAACTACAAGAGATGTGTCAGGGATTCTTACTCAAATGGAAAATAATTAAGTACCAGTTGGCATCTATATGAAGGGTGTAGGAATTCAAAAGAAAAAGATGCAATACATTTGCCTGCGACAGCTCACAGGACACAAGTGTCCTTTTTCAGAAGCAGCCCAGGAGTACTGTCTGGTGAAGTAACTTGGCAGGGTCACATAGAAGACAAATCAAGGTTGAGGGAATCACACCATGTACTACAGGAAGTAGCTCTTTAATAGCTCATAGCCTTACTCATTTACACTAACTGCTCAACAAACTGCTGAAGCCCAAACACAGTGCATTCCACATCTGTGTGCCTGCAAAAAGAAGCTAACATAAAATGCAATTAACATTAATATATTAACAAACTCAGACTTCATGCTGTCCAATTTATTTGCAGCTAAATTTCATTCTGTCAATATTAAGGAAATCAAGGATCATATCCAAAGAACATGATTCATACGATAATGCTTCTGTTTCCTACAATCAGTTTCCTTCCTTTACACCAAAAGTACTCTGGTTCATAGGTGGTTACTAGGCTTGTAGTTCAGGGGATCACTGAGGAACTTAGCCCAAATTTCTAGTTGCCCCAAAGCACCGACTGTTTAAGTGACTTGTTCAAGGAGAGGGCATAATGAGATGAAATAATAAATGTTCTACAATACTGGAGACCTCAGAAAAGACTGTTCTAATACACGTCAATATTAACAGGACAGATTTTGCATCAACATGTATTTTACTTAAACTGTGAAACTCTGACACTGACTGTAATTCAGAGTGGTGTGGAGGATTAAAGCTCTTGCTTTGTACACGAGGTACAGTGTTTGATTCTGTATAGATATGAAGTTCTTAACTGGGGCATTACACAGACACACACACACACACACACACACACACACACACACACACACACACACACACACACACACACACACACACTGTTTGTATCTCTGTTCCTGCAAAAGTCCACTTCATTGCTGTATTCAATTGTTTTTTCCTCTTCATATAATGTCTGCTGCAAAGTTTGCTCCTACATGTTTCTTCCTCTTCATATAACTAAAGTTCCTGCAAAATTAATGCTACAATGTTTGTTCCTGCAAAACAGAAGTCAATAGTCATACCAATGCTGCATTTGGTTATTGCTCCCAATCTTCTTCATATAGTTCAGTATAACCTTTAAATAACATGTAATTTCTCTTGCAGTGTGTGTAGTCTCATTGGCTAAAGCATCTGCCAATGAAAGACTGAAACTCGCATTCAGTGAAGGAAATTGTTTTAAATTGTTCATGAACTGGAGTAGTAGTGGTATTTTTTCTATTTTTTTATTTAATGTTGTGGGAAACATTTTTTTTAATTGATGTTTGTGGCCAGGCTCCCTAGGCAGTTGCCTATGTTGCCTTGTGTTAGATCCACCCCTTCCTATATGATCATAAATTTGATAACAGTGTCCAGGTCAAAGATCATCGAGAAACACTGATTCTCGTATTTCAGGATTGTATACCAGGTCCTCACCCAATTAACAAGACTTTGTTTAAATATGTGTAAAGTAGTAAAGAATCTGATGACCTAATCCATGCAGAAAGCTTATTTCACAATTCAGGTAGTCTTAAAGCTAGAAATAACTATCTTAGTCTTGTATTAAATCACTTCATATGTAATTTCAAACCCTTATTTCTAATTATACAACTGGATTGATATGGTTCTATGTTTAATACTGCTTACAAAGTTACATCATGAAATATCTTAAATGCTGGAATTAATTTTCCTCTTATATAATGATATTTCAGTGTATACAGATTAAGAAATTTACATGTCCCTATATGTCATTCCCTTATTTGTAATATTTTCTTAGTGAACCTCCTCTACACTAAATCTAGACAGCTTAGCTGCCCCATATTGTAGACACAACAAGTGAGGTTGTATTCTAAGACTGGCCTTATGTATACTTTATAACAGATTGTTAAGCAAGTAATGTCTTTATTGATTTTTATCATAAGTCCTAGCACTTTCACGAATCATCATCACAGTATGTCAGCATGTTTTCCAAAAGAAATGTCTGAAGACATTAAAATCCCTAGACACTTAAAGATTTCAACTTGTTTTAATGTTGTTGATAAGAAGGAAATTGGTCTAGTAACTCCAAATTTCCTCAAAATTGAATACACAATACTTGGCAGTACTGAATTTAAGCCCTGTCAATTTAGTCCAGCTTGTCATTTATAAACCAGTTTATATTATAAATATCATTGTTTCTAGAACTTAAAAAAATATATTTTACAGTCATGTGTATATTTATTAAACCAGCTGTATTTGTTTTGTGTAACTGATGCAAAAACAATATTAAACAATGTGGGACCTAAATCTATTCCCGAGGAACACCCATCTTAATTGGTAGGCATCCTGATCCTTTACTGTGTATTACTACAGACTGACATCTTCCTGACAGAGATGACTTAATCCACCTAATTATATATGGATTCATATTCACATCACCCATAGCTTTAAGAATAGTATAATGAGGCAAGTAATTAAAGGACTTCACCAAAGCCAAGCATATGACACCTTAAGACAATCCCCAATTAAGTTGGTTGGTATCTATTTGTCTTTTATAAATCTATGTTGGTAAAAATCTAATAGGGTCAGTTTATTTACATTTGCATTCATTATATCAATAATACAACATTCAAAACATTTGCCTAAAATTGAAGTCAGGCTAATAGGTTGATAATTCCCAACCTCATCTCTATTTCCTTTCTTATATATTGAAGTTACATGAGATAATTTCCAGGATCCAAGAACCATGCTAAAATGGCAATTATTAAAAATCCATTTGGTGATAGTAGCACCACAATACTTAATGGGGTCTGTATTACCATCTCGAATGGTAAAAATATTGAACGCTTACATGAGTGAAAAGGTACAAAAACGAACTTGCTATTGTGGGGGACTGCGCCCCCGGGTCTATATTATAATCTTGAAGTCTGACAATATCGAATATGATACTGTCGACAAGAGATTACCGAAAGCGCACTACATTGAATGTTTAAACGGAAAATTTCTGTAAGGGGAGATTTCCGTTTACTTCAATGTAGTGCGTTCTCAGAGTTAGTATATTTAAGTAGCAGGGGGGTGTGGGGGTGCAGGGGGGCTTGCACCCCTGCCTACATTTGTTAGGTTTTTTTTTTCTTGTAGGGATGTTTTTATTTAATTTCAATTGTTTAAGAGTTTGATGCATAAAGTTCGATCTTTATGCATTCGAATTTTTAAACAGTCGAGATTATAATATAGACCCACACCCTATGCTAAATATATATTCCAACTCTAAGGTCGCACTACAGTGAGGAAAGGGCAAATATTCCATTCCTTACTGTACCGCAACCCCAAAAAAACAAGTTTGTTTATGTACTGTTTCGCTCATGTGAGCATTCGATATTTTTACCATTCGAGATGGTAATATAGACCCACAATGTTAGGTAGCAAAATAGCCGGAATGTTATCTGGACCCATAGATGTCATTTTTTTTTAATGTTGTTTAATGATTTGGTTATTTATTGTAAGTAATACATGGGCAGGAGTCCTCTGATTGAATATCATACTCAAGACTTATAGATTTATAGATTGTTACTAGGCTAATGATCCAGGGGGCCTTTCAAAGCCTACCTAAGTTTTTTCCCAAAAGAATAATTACATCCTGTACCCAAATAGGACATTGAGGGCTAGGATGGCTGGCTAACTTCAGAGGTGTGCACTATTATTTTTGCTTCACTGTATAGTTTTTCAAATCTCTGCTGAAGGTGTTGTTTTTCCCCACCTCCCCCTATTTCTCTGTGTCTTAAGTTGGTATAACTGGTTTTACATCCTGTGTGTTATCTGACTATCTCAAGGAGTACTTGCATATAATTAGACCCTCTTAGTAATAGCCTGCATATCATTGCTGGAGCCTTCCTGTGTCCTGACAGAGTGCTCTTCAAACTATCTGGAGATATACAGAGCTAAGTATATTTTTCTGGCACTTCAGAGTTGTCTACTGTTAATTGTTGCTTGAATAATTTTATATCATTGCTGGCTGACTTCAGAGTTGTGCACTGTTATTTTTGCTTCACTGTATAGTTTTTCAGATCTCTGCTGAAGGTGTTGGTTTTCCCCTACCCATCCTCCCTATTCCTGTCTTGTTGTTTAAATTTGGAGGCTTTTGCAGTTGCCCGCCCCCACTGTAGATTTGATCTGGGAGACTCCCCCCAGTCCCATCTCTTTACCTCATTCTACCTAATAGACTCCTTCTGCACTTGTTTTTAGTCATTTTTAATTTAATAGCATTTTTTAAAACTGTTTGTTTTCTAACATTGCTACATACTCATCAAGTCTGCTAGCTTGCACTGCATTTGAATTGTTTTTACTGCTGTTTTAGCTACTTTTCTGTATAAAAAACTAGTAGAAAGAATGGAATAAATTTGTAGCCCTTACTGATATATAGAGGAAATTAATAATATTAAACCAAAGATAATATATAGAAACTCTAGAAGTATAAAGAATATGTTGGAGAAAAGGAAACAGAACACCCCACACACAAGCAATAATAAAAAGTTTGGAACTTTTAGATGTGGTAGGTGTAATCAATGTTCCTATATTATTAACAAAAGTGAAATTTTCTTGGAAATTAGAAATTTATTGATCAAAAGTAGGGGTTCTTTTAATTGTGATACTAAAGGTGTGGTGTATTTGGTTATTTGTGATAAATGTCCCTCCTACTATGTAGGAAAAACTGAAAGAGAATTAAGGAAAAGAATGTATGAACATTCCTATGATATTTCAAGAGAAAAAGAGACTAATGCCCTCTTCAAACACAGTAGGAATTGTGTGGGTTGTAATTTTTATTTTTTTGTCTGTCAACAAGTCAAACAGGATGCCAGGGGTGGCATATGGGAAGAAATTTTAGAGAGTAGGGAATTGTGGTGGCAGGTGTACCTAGAAGCAGGGTAAAAGCCTGGTTTAAATGACTTTTTAAGTATTGTTTCATTATTAAAACTAAGAGCAAATAAAATATAATAGCAATAGGGGGTTTTAACACTAGAGGGCGTAGCAGCCAGATTTTATTTTAAATAAAATATATATTCAAACACATTTTATGATACTATTTATATTAAATTATATTATTTATTAATATTTATTAATGGTTCATGAAATATATGTTTTTACAAACAAACTTTTTATGATATTAATATTGATGTTGTCAGGGTATTTATATGATAAGCAGTAATATGGTGTTCAAATTGGTTTTAATTAATATTCATGAGGTTAGGGAATGTTTGATTTGCACATTTAAAAGTTTTATTTAAAGTCTAATTGGTCAGTGTCTAATGAATGAGTGTATATAGTTGCCCAATGAATTATCAACAGTTGTCTGATGAAGTCCATTTGCTTGGATGAAAACGCATGGGAGTACTTGTGGATTTAAAAGCGTTTATGCGTATGTTCTACTTGTGTCATTAAACTTCTTGAAAGAAGCACCGAGTGTTCTTTCTGGCTGGTTGCACTCCATTTATAGTTTTTTGGTTTTCTTGAGTGCTTTCCACTTCATTTTCTTTACTTTTCTGTATAAAAAAAATCTACGCCTGTTTCCTATCTTTCCTGTAACTAGTGTACTCCAGATTCAGATTTGCTGTATCCAGGACTGTATGTCAGCTTCTGAGCCGCCCAAGCTTTCTGTGTTGGAGGGAAGACTTCTAGCTTATCAGTGGGAGTGGTAAGCACTAGGTAACCTATCTACCACATAAGGAGTGGTTCTGGCCCAGAAATTGTAGTTATTGGCCGTTTGGGCAGTTTTTCCATCTCTCTCAACTTTCTGATTTAAAAGCCCACATTTGCACTTGTTTCTCCCTTTCCTGTAACTAGTTTAGTCCAGATACAGATTCTTAGTTTTAGCACTTGAATTTGCTTATTTGTGATCAGCACTTGTTCAGAACTTGTTGTAAGCATTAAATAACCTACTAATTACTACAGCACTCAACCTACCTCATTACCTAGAGGAAAACAGTTTTGGTACTTACTTTCTTCACTTGCTTAGAGAAGAACAGCTCTTGTACTCACTTTCCTCACTTATCTAGAGGAAAACAGTTTTTTATTCAGGCATGTCCAAGGGTCAGCTCCCAGTGTTCTCTCCTGTCTATCTGATGAATCTGGGCATCTTGGGGCAATGTAGAAATTGCCTCATGTATACAGAAAGCCCTCTCCTCCTACCACCCAACACTACAACCTGTTAGAGATGCACTTATTTAGCCAAACTGGAGGTAAAGCTCTCTCCAAGCAAGACTGGACTTGACAGTCAAGAGGAGAAGGTAAACACTTGCACCACACCACACTCATCACATAGTCTCACTAAATCTACACCACCACAATCCACACATAGAAACGCAAAAACATTCATGGAGGCTCTCAATAATAATCTGCTCAAGCAACAGAGACCTCCAAAGCAGAAATGCAAGCAACCTCCACTACCCAACACAACCCAAATGACACATAGCCTGCAGACTCAGTGTGTCACTCAACCACAGCCAATAAGGCAAAACAACGTACCAAACACACTAGTCATAGGTGACTCTATAGTCAGGCACACTGATGTTCCACTCACCAGGCTAAACAAGTAGAAGGTTACTATCAGCTGCTGTCGGGTGCCAGGATCCGCCACATAACCCATGCACTCAGGTCACTCCACAACAAGTACAAATATGACTCTGTCATTGTCCATGTTGGTGTGAATGACCTGAGACGTACCTCCCTGGACTACATGAAAAGAGACATGGAGGAGCTCTCCGATCTTGTAGCCCGGGCAGGTATGACCCTAGCCCTGAGTAGCATTCTGCCATCACCCAGAATGATACCGCAGTACAAGGACAAAATGATTGACTTCAACAATTGGCTAAGCTTCTGGTGTCATTCTAAAGGGATCCAGTATCTGTCTGCCTGGGATGACATGGTTGACAGACCACGATGCTTTGCCAGAGATGGCCTACACCTGTCACTCCTGGGATTCTGGATACTGGCTAAGGTACTTGCCGCCCCTATAGTGCCTTTTTTAGGCAAGGTTTAAATGACAAATTCACCACCATGACAGGAACAGGCAAGCAAAAATTGGGGGTGATGCTACTCAATGCTAGAAGTCTAAATCTCAAAATGCACTCACTTGAGGCACTCCTTAAAATGGAGAACATCGATATCTGTGCAGTGACTGAGACCTGGTTCAAGGCTCCAGAGAGCACCCCTGCACTACCAGGCTATAACCCATACCACACTTTTCGGCCATGTAACCTGGACCAGAACACCAAAGGTGGAGGTGTGTCCATATTCATTAAGGATATCCACACCTCCAGGCTAGTTGATCAGCATAATGCAGCCGAGGTTATCCAAGTGCAACTAACTCTGGGCAAAACTGCAATCCAAATTTCTTACTTGCTACAGATCCCCCACCATGCCCCTGGATTCCCACTCCTCTTTTCTTGATGTACTGGAAAATATTAGGGTTCAACCAAACACCCTAATAATGGGCGATTTCAACTACTCCACCATTAACTACTCATGAACCAACTCCTTCGCTCAACGCTTTCTGGAATTCATAAACTCCAATGCCCTGAATCAGCTTATCCACACCCCCACCAGGGGCAACAATATCCTAGATCGAGTCATTACCAACATGAGTGACCGGTGTTCCACACCTGAAGTCAATGCCTCATTGGTCCGATCCAACCATAAGCTAATCACCCTTGATATCCACATCCTGTCCCCACCCCCATTAAGGAAACCATGGCAAAAAAATTCTCCAAAGCCAACTTCATGCTTCTTAAGACAGAAGTGGTGAACTTCATCACACCCATGCAGATGGACAATACAGTTACAACTACTGAATCCTACACAATTGCACTTTATAAGCACTTACACGAGTGCATGGATCGTGCTATCCCAAACAGAACCAAGACGCTATCCTCCAAAAAAAGGAAGCCAATCTGGTGGTCCCCTGCCATAAACAAACTGTACAACAGAAGGAAGAAACTGTTGCAAAAGAGAGTAAAATCCCATGAGTGGAGGAGCTCCCTGGTCAGCCTCAGTAAGAAGTTGTGATCCCTGATGAAATCCTCCAAAGCTAGTTACGAAAACAAAATCGCCACTGATTCTAGAGACAACCACAAAGCATTCTATAGCTATGTCAAGAATCTCAATGGCAACACTCAGATCTGCTCTAAGTTACAGCACAATGGCACTAAATATACAGACCCAACTGATATTGCCAACATCCTGGCAGATAGGTTCAGTGCTAACTTTACCCCTCTCTCACCCCCTAAAGAGCCCATCTCTATACCAGAAGAATGCAAATTTCCTGTAATCACGACTGCACAGGTAGAAACCACACTCTCCAAAGCCAAGAACACAGCATCCATGGGACCAGACAACATCACAGGCTGCGTTCTACATGAACTACAGAACGAACTGGCACCCCACCTAAGTACCATGTTCAATCATAGCCTCACCTCAGGCTTTGTGTCCACTGAATGGCGCACAGCGACGGTTATCCCACTCCACAAGGGGGAAGCCACCACAGACCCTGGGAACTGCCACCCCATTAGCCTGACGAGCCTGGTCTGCAAGGCCATGGAACGTATCATCATGGAACATATAAACAAAGACATTGGTAATCGCCAAACTCTGGACCCCACCCAGTTCGGGTCTGTAAAAGGCAGATCATGTCTTCTAAACCTGATAGACTTCTTTGAAGCAGTCACCAAAGCCATAGACGAGGGTAAGGTGGTTCACACAGCCTATCTAGATCTTGCTAAGGCTTTCAACATCATCCCCCACTCTGGAATTATAGATAAACTCACTAAACTAGGTATAAATCCCTATCTCACAAGATGGGTTGCCAACTGGCTCACTGACAGAACCCACACTGTGAAAGTAGTAGACTCCAAATCCGACTTCAGACCAGTGACAAGTGAAGTACCACAGGGTTCAGTCCTGGGTCCTCTCCTGTTTGGTATCTACATCTCTCAAGTACAGGCTAATACAGAAGGTCTTTGGCTAATGAACTTCACAGATGACTGCAAACTAGGAGCCATAATCAAAACTCCTAACGATGTGGACATCCTACAAAAGGGCCTCACTGAGAAAGATGCCTGGTGTCAAAGCCATGGCCTCAAGCTCAATGCCAAAAAGTGCATTGTCATCCTCTTTGGTAAAAACTCTGTACCCATGAACTACAACATAGCTGAAAGTGTGATAAGAGACCTTGGGGCACAGGTGGACAGTAGTCTCTCCTTTGATAATCACATTGGCACAGTAGTCAGGAAATCCTTCTACATGGCACACCTCATCACAAAAGGTTTCTCATCCAGAAAAAAAGAGGTCATTGTTTCCCTCTACTCATCACTCATTAGACCCATTATAGAGTACAACGCCCCTTTTGGTATGTACCTCACAAGACATCTACAACAACTGGAAAGGCCACAGAAATACCTCACAAAGAGGATTACCGGCCTCAAACAGATGCCCTACGCAGACCGTCTCAAAAAACTCCAGCTTTACTCCGTCGCATATTGCCTACTTAGAGGTGATCTATGCCTAACATACAAAGCTATGTCAAACCCAGAGCTGTTTGACATGCTCCACTTAAAGAAGTCCTAATCCCTCCAAGCGATACGCTCTAGGGACCTAAACCTTGTCACCACAATAAACAGAACATGCCGGAGGGAAAGATTCCTGTCCCAGAGACTTCCCATACTCTGGAATAAACCACCTATCTATATCAAACAAAGCTCCTCATTAGTACTCTTCAAGAAAAATCTTGATTATTGGATGGGAAATAGGAAATTCACCCCGGGGATCACTTCTGTGGCTATGCTCAACAGGGGCACAGGAAAATAATTTTCTTGGGTGACAAAAGCCAGGGTACCTTTTTGGCTGGGCTTGTATAGGCCCTAGGGCCAATAGCCTAGTACTTACCTATGAACCCATCTATGAACCTGAATTCATAAGCTACCTCTGTCCATAAGGGACATGTGTTCCAAGCCTGTTGTAAATTTCCTATTCCCCATCCACTGGTCTAGGTTGTACTTAAACTGGGTAATAGACAAACTCAGTTTCACATGTATGGGAAGTCTGTTCTATAGAAAGGGAAGTTTCTGGGACACATATCTGTCTCTCCAGCATGTTCTGTTTAAGTCACAGACAAAATTCAGGTCCTTAGACTTTGTATTTATGGTACTATTTGACATATGAATACACAGGAAATTCATAAGTGCAGGGTTTGCAGATGCCTTGCAAACCTACATAGATCACCCTTCAGCAATCTATAGGAGATTTAGAAGAGGGAAAGGGCTTTATGTCTTGTATTCTTTTCGTAAGGAACCTATATATGTTATTTAAAGTTATTACAATGGTTATTAATATAATGTTAACATTTTTTTACTATTAACCCAATATTACAAATCAAGGTAACATTAACTCACAATATACCTGCAGCTTGCTCTTGCCTGTTTTTATTAATATATAGTTCTTTTATATTAGATGTTTCTTCCTATTACTTTTTCATAACTCAATTTCTCCTCCTAAATTTTTGCTTTCATTTTGTTGCTAACTTTATTCAATCACCTTTTATATTGAGCAGGGTCCTTTTATAAACATTGAAAATTATTTTATTTTCTTAAAAAAAAATGCTTGATCATTTCAATATCCCACCAGACAGGCAGTCCATATCTAATTTGTTTATGTCTATTAGTGGCTGTACAATTCAAATTATACAGTAGCCAAGTGGATACGCTATGGAGCTCAATTCCACTATGCATCAGGAATGAAAGCAACCAACACATGTTCCCTAATATACCCCTTTTACCACCACTCATGTCCCTATTTCTCTCACCAACTCCCATCCCCCACCACTACCCTCCTTCCTACCCATCATACTCTCTGTAAGTGTTATTCTCCATTCTACTGCTTCTTTTCTAACCTTCCCTTAATTAATCATCTTCTTCCTGCATTCCTCTACGTCCTCAAAACTACTTCACTCTACTCCCAGTCCTACTGTATTCATGTCTTATATTATTCTTAACACCTCTTCTGACCTGCCACTTTCTTCATACCATCCTTCACTTCTTCTACACTTTTTCACTTAATTTCCTCTCCCATTATATCATTATATCATCTATCTTTTTCTCACTATTGTTGGTATTTCTTGCCTTATTATTATAATGCACATAAAACATTGCTATATATCTGTCAATTCCATACCAGAATCTAAACCTGTAAATTATATGCAACCTTGTCAACTTTGAGTCTGAGATAGAAACTAATCTGTAAAATGAAACGTTTCTCCCTGGGCCTCCCTCTGCTAAAAACTGGCTGTAGATCAGATGGCATATAACACAAACAAACAGGAAACTGGCAAAGAAAACTAGAAATCCAACAATACAATCAAAAGCAAGCCGAAACAAAAGCCCACGGACTGCAACAAAAATCCACAAAATGTGTTTATTTGTGAAATAAACACATTTTGTGAATTTTTGTTGCAGTCCGTGGGCTTTTGTTTCGGCTTGCTTTTGATCGTATTGTTGGATTTGTAGATCAGATGGACAATCCTGGTTAAGAAATGGAAATAAATCAATAAATAAATACACACACACACACACACACACACACACACACACACACACACACACACACACACATTTTGAACAGTGTTGCTTGAGCAAACATTTGAGACTCTCATAGGCTGCAAGAAGATCAAATCAGTTGATACATAAGATAAATCAAGACTGTTTACTGGAAAGCCTTATAGAAAAATTAAAACAAAAACACTCTTGCCACATAATGTAAAGACAGAATTAACCAGAGCTGACAGTGATGGTGGGAAAGATAAAAGGTAAAAAAAAAAACAATAGAGGAGGCAGAGACTAAAGAGAAGACAGTATTGTTGAAGTAATCAATACGAATTTGCAAAAATGTCAAGAAGCAGTTATTGAGACCTGCCTAGTGTGCTAAATTCCTTGAGGTAATAAAGAATAAGACATGACTATTTCACTAAATTACTTAACAACAACAACACAGGAAAAATTCTGCTCAATGTGTAATGGGAACCTGTTCCAGAATTAATGGGCACATTGGGTTAGGTACATGTCATACCAGCAGGTGTAGTTAATCTGGTGGTTTAGGTCTAGGACTCTAAAATGGATGCTTGCTTAAAACACCGGTTTTGTTTATTTTGTTTATTTTTATTTATTTTACATTTGTTAACCGGGTTAGTCCGACTGAGCTAAATAGCCCTTTTTCAGTGGAGGCCTGGGGAGAAAAGCGCCAACACATTATACATAAAGATTAAGCATAAGCAAATGACAATATAAACAGAATAATAAGAGAAACAAAAGCTTGAATGTGTACAGTATCAATTAATGAAACTAAATCAACAATGTAGAAATATAACAATAATTGGTAGTAGGCATACAGGACATATTAACATCATAACAACTAACAGTAGACTCACTCATCTATTCGTCTAGTTCTAAGTGTGTTAGGTTGTTCACAGAACACACTGCTAAACAGTGGTCACCTCACAGGACATAAGGCTGATTGGAGGAATGGCTAGGATTTTTAGTGTATTGGAGTAGCTAAGTATAATAAGACAAGGTATGTTTTGATAGGGATTTTTGAGGTCTACCAGGATGGTTTAAGTTGCTTAAGGGGTACATGACAAAGAAGGCATTATATTCAACAATGAGACTAATAAGGGAATAAGGTGGGGCAAAAACTTATCTGAAACATCAAATAGATACCACAAAATATAAATTGTACAAGGTAGAAGGCAGAGATGTGGTGGTTAAAGGAGAGTTAACCAAGTCTCTGATGACTGGGTCAAATTTAACTGGAATGTTATCTGTACAGTGTGCAGTTGTACTAATAGAGTTACTAATGGAAACTAAGCTGTGTTTCTTGGCATTTTGACTAAGTCTATGATTAATACACCAAACATTTGACTGGCCCAGCCCTTGATGGATAATTTAAGTATCAAAATGCAGCCTGATAACCTTTCTCAGTTTACAGTCATCAGCAAACATGGTTCACCACAGTACCAATGATAGCTTATATGCCAGAAATATACACACACACATTTACACACACACACACACACACACACACATATATATATATATATATATATATATATATATATATATATATATATATATATATATATATATATATATATATATATATATACATATGGCCCCAGGACAGAGACCTATAGGATGCCACTGGTGACATTCTTCTGTCTAGAACAAATACGCCAAACCTTAACAGTAAAGGTCTTGTCAGAAAGCCAATTAGTTAACCAGTGAACTGTATAATATGTATGAGTTTAATGGTGGTTTTGCTCCAGTATACAACTCTGCACAGCTCCTCGTGGTGTCCTGCAGAGTGATACAGGCAACAGAGAGAGACCCAAGAGAGACTTTTCCAGATTTAAGTATTTTTTTCTGTTTTTTTGCTCCGACTGCCTTTTCCCACCTAAAAAGCGAATTTCTAACTGATCTGTGCTTTAAAAAGTTTAAATTGCATTTGCCTTCTGCTTTTTACAGTTTTTGCACTTGTTTTATATCAATTTAAGTCATTTTTGTATTGTATAACTGTTGTAGGCTACACACTAAAGTGCGCTAGCCTGTTTATAGCATTTACAGTGTTTTCTGTGTGTTTTTCTGCTGTTTCCTGAAAAAAAAATATATTCTCTTTTCCCACCTTTGCTGAACTAGATTAGTCCAGATTTCAGGTTTTGCTGAATTCTGGACTGTGGTATAGTTTCCTGTGTTGCCCATATCCTTACTTGGATAGGAGGAAGCTTCTCTGTTCACCAGTGAGAGTGGGGAGCTTTGAGCAGCATATCTGTCCCTGGAGGAGTGGTCTCAGCCCTGAAACTAGTAGCTTATTAGCCGTTTTGGGTGAATTCCTATCTCTTTCAGTTTCCCTGCTTTAAAACTCGCATTTGCACAGTTTTGTGCCAGTTTACAACTCTGCATAGCTCCTCGTGGTGTCCTGCAGAGTGATACAGGCAACAGAGAGACCCAAGAGAGACTTTTCCAGATTTAAGTATTTTTTTCTCTGTTTTTTTGCTCCAACTGTCTTTTCCCACCTAAAAAGTGAATTTCTAACTGATCTGTGCTTTAAAAAGTTTAAATTGCATTTGCCTTCTGCTTTTTACAGTTTTTGCCAGTTTACAACTCTGCATAGCTCCTTGTGGTGTCCTGCAGAGTGATACAGGCAACAGAGAGACCCAAGAGAGACTTTTCCAGATTTAAGTATTTTTTTCTCTGTTTTTTTGCTCCAACTGTCTTTTCCCACCTAAAAAGTGAATTTCTAACTGATCTGTGCTTTAAAAAGTTTAAATTGCATTTGCCTTTTCTGCTTTTTACAGTTTTTGCACTTGTTTTATATCAATTTAAGTTGTTTTTGTATTGTATAACTGTTGTAGGCTACACACTAAAGTGCGCTAGCCTGTTTATAGCATTTACAGTGTTTTCTGTGTGTTTTTCTGCCGTTTCCTGAAAAAAACAAACAAAAAAAAATATTCTCTTTTCCCGCCTTTGCTGAAATAGATTAGTCCAGATTTCAGGTTTTGCTGAATTCCGGACTGTGGTATAGTTTCCTGTGTTGCCCATATCCTTACTTGGATAGGAGGAAGCTTCTCTGTTCACCAGTGAGAGTGGGGAGCTTTGAGCAGCCTATCTGTCCCTGGAGGTGTGGTCTCAGCCCTGAAACTAGTAGCTTATTGGCCGTTTTGGGTCAATTCCTATCTCTTTCAGTTTCCCTGCTTTAAAACTCGCATTTGCGCAGTTTTGCACGATTTTGCGCATAGAGTAGCATCGGGCAGCGCCGCTTAAATGGGTTTAAACTATTCCCGGCTCCACAAAGTCTGCTCTTCATTTTTTCCCTTAGAACTGTTCTAAATCTCAAAGTAAGCACTCTATTTTCATTCTAAAGCCCTGCAGTTGCTCATATAAGTAATCACTAATAAACTAAAGCGCTACACCCTCTTATACTCCCTTTAAGTACTTGGCTCCCTATTGGTCCTTTTTGATCAGTCAAAAAGTAGTTCCTTATACTATTCTGGCATGTCCAAAAGTCAGTTTTGGGTTTACTCTCCAGTCCAGCTGGTGAATCTGGAAATCTTGAGGCAATGTTACAACTGCCTTATGTACACAGACCACCCTCTCCTCCTCCCAACAAGCTCAAATATATGTGAGAGCTGCAACTATATAACCAGACTGGAGGCTGAGCTCTCTCAACCCAGTACTGGCGTAGTCAGTCAGGAGGAGAAAACACACACCACAAATCCAGTCACACATAGACCTATCGCAACAGCAAACCAAACACATAAACACACAAAAACATACTCGGAGGCTCTAAATAAAAATCTGCCCAAGCAGCAGAGACCTCCAAAGCAGACATCCAAGCAACCGCTTCCCCACAACAATACGCACGTATCACATAGTTCACAAAGTCAGTGCTCCACACAGTCACAGCCCTTAAGGCTAAACAATGCACCTAATACACTTGTAATAGGTGACTCTATTGTCAGACACACTGATGTCCCACTCACCAGACTGAACAAGGAGAAGGTCACTGTAAGCTGCCTGTCGGGTGCCAGGATCCGCCACATAACACAAGAACTCAGGTCACTCCAAAGCAAGTACAAATATAACTCCATCATTGTCCATCTTGGTGTGAATGACCTGAGACGTCCTTCTCAGGACTACATGAAGAGAGACATAGAGGAGCTCTCTGATCATGTAGCCCAGGCCGGTATGACCCTGACCTTGAGTAGCATCTTACCCTCACCAAGAATGATGCTACAGTATAAAGACAAAATGATCAGTTTTAACAATTGGCTAAAGTATTGGTGTCATTCAAAGGGGATCCAGTGTCTGTCAGCCTGGGATGACATGCTTGACAAGCCACGTTGCTTTGCTAGGGACGGCTTGCACCTGTCACCCCTGGGCTTTCGAATATTGGCTAAGGCTCTTGCCACCCCCATAGTGCCTTTTTTAGGCAAGGCTCAAAAGACAAACCCACCTCCATAGACAACACAAGGAAAAAGAAACTAAGGGTAATGCTGCTCAACGCCAGAAGTCTAAACCTCAAGATGCATGCACTCGAGGTCCTCCTCAGTATGGAGAATATCAATATCTGTGCAGTAACAGAAACCTGGTTCAAGGCTCCCGAGAGTATCCCAGCACTACCAGGTTATACCTCATACCATGATTTTCAGCCCCAAAACTCAGACTGAACCACAAAAGGAGGGGGAGTATCCATATTCATCAAAGATACCCACACCTCCAGGTTAGTGGCACTGCAGGAAGCATCTGAGACCATCCATGTGCAACTAACAGTGGGCAAAACTGCCTTTCAGTTTGTAGCCTGCTACAGACCACCCTCCCAAACTCAGGAACCCCACTCAGCTTTCCTGAGAACATTGGAGAATATGAAGGTCTCTCCAAACACCATCATATTGGGTGACTTCAACTACCCAAACATAGACTGGGAGCACTACTCAAGCCCCAACACCCTCGCCCAATGGTTCCTAGAATTTATAAACTCAAATGCTATGGAACAACTGGTCACCACTCCCACAAGAGGGGAAAATATATTGGACCTCATCATCACCAACATGGGGACTCCATGTTCCATACCAGAGGTATACCCCTCATTGGTAAGATCTGACCATAAATTAATCTCACTGGACATCCATATCCCGTCCCCACCCCCAGCCAAGGAAACCACGGTGAAGAACTTCTCAAAAGCAAACTTCACACTTCTCAAAACCGAGGTGGAATCCTTCAAAGCCCCCGGGCCAGTGGAAAATAGGGCCCAAACCGCAGAATTCTTTACAAACGCATTCTATGGACACCTACAGGAATGCATGGATCGTGCTATCCCAAATAAAACCAAGACTCACTCTTCCAAAGGCAGGAGACCTGTCTGGTGGACCCCAGCCATAAATAAGCTATACAACAGAAGGAGGAAGCTACTACATGATAGAGCAAAATCCCAAAAAGGGAAGGCATCTCTGATCAGTACTAGCAAGAAACTACGATTCCTCATAAAATTATCTAAGGCCAGTTTCAAAAGAAAAATTGCACAAGACGCTAAAGATAATCACAAGGTCTTCTTTAGTTATGTCAGGAACCTGGGTGGCAACTCCCAGATATGCTCTGAGTTAGTGCAAAATGACAAAAAATACACTGAACCCACAGACATTGCCAACATCCTGGCAGACAGGTTCAGTGCAAACTTCTCCCCCCCCCCCAAAAGAGCAAATGTCTATCCCAACAGAGTGTAGCCTCCCTGACATCACAGATGCACAGGTGAGAGCTGCCCTCTCCAAAGCAAAAAACACAGCATCAATGGGACAGGACGGTGTCCCGGGCTGCATCTTACACGAGCTTCAAGAAGAACTGAACCCTCACATAAAGTCACTGTTCAATCTCT
The DNA here is from genome assembly GCF_019279795.1 of Protopterus annectens. NCBI lineage: Eukaryota > Metazoa > Chordata > Ceratodontiformes > Protopteridae > Protopterus > Protopterus annectens. The sequence goes on along the minus strand of NC_056733.1, from coordinate 241,083,142 downwards.
GCCTTACTACAGGATATGTACCCAAGGAATGGCGTACAGCAATAGTGATCCCACTCCACAAAGATGGTGCCACAACGGATCCCAGAAACTATCGCCATATAAGCCTGACTAGCCTGGTCTGCAAAGGTATGGAGCGTATCATCATGGAACTCATAAACAAAGACATTAAGAACCTCCAAACACTGGATCTTACCCAATTCGGCTTTGTTAAGGGCAGATCTTGCCTCTTGAACCTGGTTGACTTCTTTGAAACAGTCACCAAGGCCATAGATGAAGGGAAGGTAGTCCACACAGCCTACTTGGACCTCGCAAAAGCCTTCGACACAATACCCCACTCGGGCATCATAAATAAGCTCACCAGCTTAAATATCAACCCCTATGTCACAAGATGGATTGCAAACTGGCTCAGGGATAGAACCCACATGGTCAGAATTGCAAGTGCCATGTCAGACTCTAAACCAGTTACAAGTGGCGTCCCACAAGGCTCAGTCCTGGGACCTCTCTTGTTCGGTATATATTTCTCTGAGGTACAGGCTAACACAGGAGGACTATGGCTGACCAAGTTCGCAGATGACTGCAAACTGGGTGTCATAATCAACTCGCCGACTGACAGAAGCATCCTCCATAAGGGTCTCACAGAGATGGATAACTGGTACCAGAGCCATGGCCTAAAGCTAAATGCCAAAAAGTGCATAGTCATCCCCTTTGGGAAAAACAAAGTGCAAAAAACCACCACATAGGTGGTAATCAATTCAGTACAGAAGAAGTAATTAGGGATTTGGGGACCCAAGTAGATAGCAATCTCTCCTTTGACAATCACATTGCCAAAGTGGTTATAAATACCTTCTATATAGCCCACCTTATCACGAAAGGGTTCACATCTAGATCAAGAGAGGTCATTGTGCCCCTCTACTCATCACTCATCAGGCCCATAATTGAATACAATGCCCCATTTGGGATGTACCTTACCCAACACCTGCAGCAACTGGAAAGACCCCAAAAGTACCTCACCAAGAGGATCAAGGCACTCAAACAGATGCCCTATGCAGTTAGGCTAAAGAAACTCCAGCTCTATTCAGTTGCTTACCACCTACTCAGAGGCGATCTGTGCCTGACATATAAAGCCATGTCCAAACCAGAATTAATGGACATGCTCCACCTCAGGAAATCAAAATCCCTTAGAGCTACACGCTCCAGGGACTTAAACCTCAGCACAGAAATAAATAGGACATTGTGGAGGGACAGATTCATATCCCAGAGACTCCCCTCACTCTGGAACAAAATCCCAATCCATGTTAGGCAGAGCCCCTCAATGACCCTCTTCAAGAGAAATCTTGACGAGTGGATGGGAGATCGTAGGTTTACCCCTGGGATCTCTTCTGTGTCCCTACTAGACAGAGGCACAGTAAACTAACCTTAAAAGGGCTATCTTCTTTGACCTACTATGCAGAGGCACAGTCAACTAATCTAAAAGGGTGGCGAAAGCCAAACACACTCTGGCTAGGCTTATAAATGCCCCAGGGCAGATAGCCTAGTATCAACCTATGAACCTATGAACCTATGAGTTAATGTACAGAAGAGTTTGTTAATACTCCTAAAATGAATTATAGCATCAAAGCTTGTGGCAGGGTCAGGCAGGCAGCGCAGACTGTATGACCTTTACCCACGGCCTCAGTAACCCTTTCAAAGAACTCATGCTGGCTGAGCAGACATGAGCTGCCTTTTGCAAATCCATACTAGTGCATTTTCAAGGATATAAGGTCACCTATACTAACACTTATTAATTCAGTTATAGTATGTTTGAAAGCCATGCAAATAATAGTATTGTGTCTAACAGGACTACAATTCCCAGAGTCAGTTGTGGGACCACCTTTGTGTAAGGACACCGCAATAGCTGTTCTCTGCACCTTGGGAATATAATCGATGGAGAGACTCAGGTTAAACTGTTTCTGGAAGGGCAAGTCTAGACAGGAACTAGTGATACTCAGAACACAACCAGGGATTTTGCCAAGACCTATGGAACTGGAATTTTTAATTCTGAAAAGGGTAAAAAAAAAGTCAAGAGTGACTTCAGGAGGGAAGATAGGAGGTGAATGAGGATGCAGAAGAAATGAAGACTGCAATGAAGATGAAAAAATGTCCACAAGAATACTGACAATGCCCTTGAGGGCAGAGAAGGAGGTAGAATTAAAAATAAATTTAATACAGATCTGTTGGTTACTTCTAAGCTTTTAATATAATTCAAGAAGGCCTTGTGTTTATTTTTTGAACTGATGGCAACCCCAAGTTCATAGCTAGCCTTGCATTTCCTGACTTACCAGTTTTAAATCCCTTTTATAAAGATGAAGATCCTTTATAGATAGACAGCAGCATTTTGTTTTTGATACACAGTTTATTACTATTGGAGTTCCATGAACGGGTTTACTTTCAGACTTGTCACTATGCTTACATCTGACAGATGCATGCCTCAATACATCTTTGTAAGACGGAGTACAATTCAGAGGACTAGGCAGCAGCCTCAGTTACAGGGTTTACTTGGAAGTTATACCATTTGTGATCATCAGAAAGATCAGTAAATAAGAATTAATTGGTTTTGCAGTAAGCCCTCAAAGTAAAGGAGTTATCAGAGGCTAGGAAGCAGGTTGTCATGTAGAAGATCATGAACAAATGGTCAGATTTGACAAGGGAGAAATAACAAGCAGAGTGGTACAAATAGTGATACATTAGTGATGACAATATCTAGAAGACTGATATCGGTGGTAGGCAGGGGTACTATTTAATCAAGGGTACTGGTATTTACAAAGTCCATAAAACTCTGGTAACGATGATAGTATGCTTTTGCAATCTTACATGTGGTAGTTGAAGTCACCCATAAGAAAGATATATGGTTTGATGGTTACCTTTTCCAATTAGTTATGGTATTCTGCATGCTCTGAAGGGGCCATAGATGGGGTTTTACGAATGGCTAAGATGTGATAATTCCCTGTATTGACTGGTACTAGCCAGCTCCAGATTTTCATTATGTGGTATTTGGCCAGGGGTGCAAATAAATGCAGACACTCCTTCACAATAACCAATGGACCTGAATGAATAAGCAATGCATCATGGAACAGAGGGAGTGGTGCCACTACATGGGAACTGGGTTTATGTAATTACGCAAACTATGGTGATGCTATGGATTTAAATGCATTTTAGATATTCTACTCTGGACTAGAGAGAGAGTTATCATTATGCGGGACCCAGGTTATTGCAATTACACAAATGATGGTGTCTGCATGGGTAAGGAAGCCCTCCAGTTCAAATATTTTTTATTTAAGTTTGATGTATGTATCATTCCTCTCAAGACTGAACTGCATGCTTTGTATTGTTTCATTTCTCTCAAGAATATATCTTATGTTTTGTAAAGTTTTCTTACTTGGGGTTTTCTCCCGGAGCCTCTACTGAAAAGGGGCTTTTGCCCAGCTAGACCAACCTTGTAAACAAATGCAAATAAAATAAAATAATAAATTTAGGGTCTTCTGACATTCAGCAGTGCTACCCTGATATTACCTGGATTGCAATTTACTTTGGTACGTCAACCAGGTAAATTCTGTCTAAAAACAAAAAAAAGGCACTAAACATGAGTTCTTACTAGCAGGCATAAACCTAGGTATGATATATGTAGACCATTCCTGGCACAGCAGGGTAGTCCAGTGACCATTTCACCTCACACAGACACACACTGGATACCCCCTAGAATAACTCCAGTTTACTAGCCAATTATCTTATCCTTGAACTTAGGTATAAGTCTTGCTGATGGTAAAATGCTGCTCAAAGCCAGGACCTTGTCTTTGGAAACCATGAGTGAACAGCTCAACAATGTCCCTGTGCATCTCCCCAAGGCCGTAATGCCCAAGATCATTCACCCCAACAAAGGCAACTACATATTTGTAATCAGATCTGTAACAGGCCAGGGACCTAGGATTCCTACTGACATCTCTAATCTGAGCACCAGAGAGGCAGCTGACTGTCACCCTATCCATTGCCAACCTAATGAGTGTTGCATCTGTGTGTCTAACAATAGAGACACCAATGAATGAGATATTTCTATGATGTACTGCAGACTTATGGGACCTTTGACTTTGCAGTACCTGTGACTCCCACTTGCAGTAGGCAAGGGTGTGGGTGCGGTGATTGCACTTTGTAGCAGGGTGTCTATCAGCTTCAAGAAAGATGTTTAATACCTCAGCATACGTATGGTGATGCTGTGACTTTTTGGTAATGTACAGTTGTTGTGATGGTGTTTACTATTTGTAGGTGGGACAGAGAGTCTAGCTTCCAGTTTAGATAAATAAGAGATTCTCTACCAGGTATAATCGCTATGAGCTATTAGAAGTGGATTGTTAGGAGGCAAGTGCTGCAGCATTTCAGAAAACCAAAACCTAATAATAGTCCAGTTAAAAATGAGGTTAAAGCAGGCTGGGATTCCATAGTGACTAGCAGTAGCTTTTGATGTCAAATATTTTTTTATTTTACCTATCGCTGAGCAGGTAAGCCTGAGGGGTCCAGGAGCACTATCTGTTTAAGTGACTTGCTCAGAGTCACACAATGGGCAAATGAAGGTAGAATTATGTGGCGCTAACAGCATGGATGACAGATAATACCACTTATACACAGTACAAATCGAAAAATCAGTGCAAAACAGTGATAAGTGAGAACACACAACATATAATCAGCTTAGTCACAGAAATAAGGAGGATCGATTCTTACTGAAATTTTATTTGAAAATAACCTGTAGTTATCTGTGCACATAGCTCTCAACCTCTCAGCTTTCAAAATCATAGCAGAGGACCATCAAAAATTACAGAAGAGGGATCAAATCATAGCACTCAAAATCTGCATATACGAAAATTTGTGCCCTTGAAGGTGAAAGCATAAATATATAAATTTACCCTTTTACTAGCTACAACCTATAAAATAAAAATGTTTATAGTGCTAGCAGATGCACACCTACATAGCTCGACCAGGAAAAGCATTTCCTTATTGCACTGTAAACAGGTATATATACCTGATTGGTTTGCAATATGTGGAAGTTGCAATATAAGTGAATTAGCAGAATTAGTATAAACTTCATATATTTTCATTAGCCCACAATGTGTTTGTGGAACTTTCACTAAATGCACATTCATGTTGTGGATAAATAAAAACACAGAAGACACCTAAGCCTAGAACTGAATCTGAGCTCTAAGCATTCCTAACAAAACCACACAGCCTAAAATTTTCTTGCCTATTTAGAAAATGTTTGATGTGATTCCTTCCTTCGCCAGAAAAAAATAATTTTGCTCACTTTTGTTCCATACAATATATAGATCCAGTTATAGCACCATAACAAACTGTTTTGCCACCTGATGAAAAAAATATTGCCTATAAGCCCTTCCACTGTTTGCATAATACATATATTACATGTTTCATAGCCCTTTATCCTTCCTGATATCATAACATTATAAACATTTTGTAGTATATAATTGCACACACTCACAAGCATCAATTACAGCCACTTGCATGTCTGTACCTTAGATGACTGTTTCTGATCAAATGAATGAATAAATATGTAAGTAATGGCCTAGACATTCCAGCTTACTGCTGTTAGACCACCCCCTCCACAACTTCTTAGCTCAAAAATCACAAATACCCAAAGAACAGATTTTAAAAATTACTTTTACATACTTTGAAAGTTGCTAGAATAAGAAGCTTTTAATTAGCACAGTTTCTGAAGGATAAAAAGTCTGCAACTCATATGTCTGTAATTATTTAATGACTGCAATCCACAATTATTTGTCAGAAAACCACACATTTTATGAGAAACAGACCAAAATGCTACCTAATTTCTTTGTTCAGGAATTCCAGACAAATAAAAAGGACTAAAGAAGCAAAAACATTTACAATTACTCTAATTCACTTAAAAAGTTATCAACATGCATTTTCCAAACAGTAAGACATACGGAACTAATAACTATTGACATAGAATATCTATAATATATCAGAATATCTATAATCACCATGATTGAGATATCACTAAATGACATATTTTGAGGAACAAGGTGAAAATATCATCAATGTTCTGCATAATCGGAGATAGATGACAGGGCAGAACTATGCCTTCTGCAGCCCTCTGCCATACACACTCATTTTCTCTTTATAAATACATGGTAAAGTTTTCATTTTAAAAAGGCCAGACAGTACTATGGACCTCATTCACACCTGGTCTGTTTTAACTGCAACAAAGCTCCAGAAGTGCCTCTCTTATTTGCTCTTCAATCAAGTCAGTGAAAGAGAAGAAACTGGCTCTGCCTTGCATCAAAGAGGAACAACTGTGTGGACACAAATTTATGAAATAAAATCAGAAAGTACATGCTACATGATATGTCATTGGTGACCCCTGCTAAGACTGTAATTATAATTATGTATCCATGTACATCACATGATATAACATTGGTATCATCTCCTAACAGTCTGTAATTATGTATGCATACATGCTACTTGATATGGCATAGGCACCATCGGCTAACAGTCTGTAATTATCCATGCATGTACAATACCACATGACATAATACAAGTATGATCAGTTAACAGTCTATAATAACTATGTATGCCTGCACACTACATATGGCATAAGTACTATTTATTTATTTTTTTTTATTTAACATTTGTTTTCCAGGATTGTCCAACTGGACAACAAGTGTCCATTTTCAGTGGAGTCATGGGGAGAAAAGCTATATAAACATTACAGAATAAAAACATACAATTTACATGAGTATACAATTACAGTATAAATGCAATAGAGATGTAAAAATGACAAAACTTAAAATGGCTGCAAGGCAATGTTAGAAATGTATATGTAGAAATGTAGAAACTATCTGCTAGCAGTCTACAATTATGCATCACTGTACAACTCCAAATAAGGCATAGGTTCCTTATGCCAGCAGTCTGTAATTATGTATGCATATACATCATAATGTTCCCATCTGCTAACAGTCCATAATTATGTAAGCATGTAAAATGCCACTTGATATAATATAGATACCATCTGCAAACAGTCTGTAATTATGTCAGTGTACAATGCCACATGATATGATACAAGTACCATCTGCTAAGAGACTTTAATTATGTAAACATAAGGGAAAACTGGTGTAGATGTTAAGCAACGTTTATCAAATACAATAAAGTACCAAGTCTTTATACATTTTAGTATGTAGTGACTACATATAAAAAGGTAGTGCTATGATACAAAAGGGAAGATTACTAAAATAATACAAAACCAAAACAATTCAGTGAAAAACAAAAATGTCAGAGTCATGGTACAGGTTGGGCTTGCACTAAATGGTTCAATAATTTCCCTTTCTTGCAGGTGTCATGTTCAAAGAGCACTGCATTTGGAGAGAAATGCTCCATAAAGAATCTCTACAGTAGCTGCAAACCAGGGATCCAGGGATCAAGGCAAGAAAGAGAAGCAGTGTGAAACTGGGGTTATTTCAGCTGCTTCGGATGTAACTCCAGTACCCTATAATGACTTCTGAGTACTGCACTGAAAAAAAACAAAAACTCCAGTCAAAATGTGGAACACAACTTGGAAAATATGAATAATGAAAAAACATACATGGCTAATGTCCTGCCATCATCTTATCATTGCCAAGGAGCTCATACATTTAAGGTAGATATAAAACACAAATCACTTGAGACTAGGAAATGACCAGGAGTAACACGATGTCTCAGAGAAGGAACTGGCCATACATAACTAACTTGATTCAAGTGTAAGGGCTGGTTAGATAATATACTTGGTGTCATTGAGAAGGGTAGGAACACACAGTACATTGTGACTCAGAGTAAGGAATGGACAGGTATACATACATGTGACTTTTTAACTATACATGTCTAAAGTTCTCAAGTAAATAGATACTTTAGCAATGTGCCATTCAAGCACTAAACCTAATCTTTAATACTTTTTCAATATTTTAAATGTTTATTTATAAAGATAATTGCAGCTTGGTAATAAAAATATATGTTTCTCCTTTCCTAATATAATAAAAACAGAACAAAAAGTAAATTAATCAGCATCAACTCCTTTTTTTATTTTGTACATTGTGTCCGGGTGTAAATCAATACTGCATCAAAAAGCTAAATATATTTTTTATAAGTTTAACCACAACAAAGAGGAAAAGAGCTATGAAGGGAAACAATGAGGTAACTCCAGGATTTAAGCAGTCTTGTGGATAAGGGGCCATATGGGAACATGGCCTGATGGCTACGCTACTGTTACAGAGAGGAGTACTAACATGACACACGAACTATGAGAGGGCTGATTGCATCTCAGCTTACTAATTCAGTAACACAAGCAGGCCTAAACTCCAGCTGGATCACATCTACTTTTGGCTGGCAGCCTAGTTTCTGTTAGGCTCCAACAGTGTGATCTCCCTTCCGAGGCCCGCTGAATAAGCATCTTGCTCTAACCACCACTGTGACCACAGCCTTTACTGTTACTCTTGCAGCATACCAAGAGACTTAGTTACAGAGGCCTGCAGTCGCAGTCCTGTCTTGCTCAGATTCTAAATATAAATAACATTAACGTTTCAAACAGACAAGCTATGTTTCTCTGACTTCATTGTGGAACAAAGTATCTAAGCAGCAGAGGCATATTTTTGAATCAAACAGAATAAGAACCCATGGGAATCAGTGACATGTAGAGCATCTCTCTTAAGAATGAGATGTGAGGCATCTGAGTAGCTATTTTCTTACCATTTTTTCTGTATAATGTATCTAAGCAGTAAAGCTGTCTGTCCTACCCCTCAGTGGCACATTTGAAATTCCATCACTGAACTAAACATACCTAAAACCAGTCCTGACCATTTAATAATCTCATCCTCTGATGTAAACTATAAGATAGGAGAAATGCTGTGCTGGTTCAATAGACGTAAACATAGGAACATATAGATGATGTTTTATCTTTTATTTGACTAATGCAGGATTTACCATTACAACATGCATGAGCTTGCTGATGATTTGATTCCCTCATTATGAGGTAAATTCTTTTAATTATCGCTTGAAAAAAGAGTTACCTCCTACAAAAGTTGGAGTAAGTGGTATTAATCATTTCTGTGTTTCAGTTTATCATCAAATTAGGTTACCTGGGTGCTTCTTATAATGGAAAATCTTTGTTCTCTAGTTAATAAATTAAAAAAGAGCACTGTAGGCACAATAATGTTGCATTGGTCTTTAGATATCATAAATAACCAATTCTGCTTGACAAACTGTGCACATAATGACTGCCTGTATTCTTTCATATTGCAAATGCACTCTTTTTTATTATAAATGAAGATTAAAGTAAATTCAAGCAAATAGCTGCATTTTAAATGCTGACAATGCATTTCACTGCAATCCATTTCAAGCATAAATAAGACATGTTGGCTCAGTGCTTAACAATTCTGCCTCACAGTCTTAGAAAACTGGGTTGAGTTGTAATACCTGGTTGGGTGTGATGTTTGTACATTCTTGCTGTTTGCAGTTTTTTTTTTCCCATTTTGCAAATATGCTGGTTGAAATGGCCACACATATAGCTCTAGTCATGGCATAAAAGGATCTGTAATGGACTGTTTCACTTACACAATCAGCAAACAAACAAACAAACAAACAAGTAAATAAATAGGTTCATAGGTGATTACTAGGCTAACAGCCCAAGAGCCCTTATAAGCCTAGACATGTTTATGCCAAGTCTCCCAATGTATTAATAGCTAGGTGAACTAAGTTCACAGAGGTATGAGCCTATGCTATGTTATCTAATACTAACTGTCTCTGTCCATGAGGGACAAGGGTACCACCCCAAGAGTAAATTTAAGAATACCCATCCATAGATCCAGGTTGTTCTTGAAGAGGGTTAGGGAAGGGCTTTGCTTTATGTGAATGGGAAGCTGAGAAGAGGTAGCCTCTGAGACATGTATCTATTTCTCCAACATGATTTATTCATGTCAGATGCTAGGTTAAGGTCTTTGGAGCGAGTGACCCTCGCGCAGTTAGATTTATGAATGTGCAACATTACCATTAGGGCCGGGTTGGAGATGGCCTTTTAAGACAGACACAGATCGTCCCTAAGTAGTCTGTATGAGAAAGAATACAGTGACAGGTCTTTTGATCTTTCCAAATTGGATTTATCTTTCATACCTTGTATCTTCCTGGTGAGAACCACTGAGGTTGTTCCAACTGTTGCAGATTCCTGGTGAGGTACATGCAACAGGGTGCACTGTACTCAATTACTGTTCTGATGAGGGCAGAGTACAATGGAATTATAATGTCTTTTGATCCGGAGCCATGTCCTTACTTATGAGTTGTGGCACATAGAAGGACTTTCTTACCACAGTGGACATATGAAGGTCTAAGTTCAAATTACTGTCAACCTGTGTACCCAGATCACGTACCGCTGGGTCCACTCTTGGAGGGTTTGCTGTCTATATTATAATTAGCTGGAGTATTTGCTTTCTCAATGGATATAATTATGCATTTTTTCCATTTAATTTCAATCCATGGCTTTGGCACCAGTCATTTATCTGTGTTAATCCTTTCTGCAGTATACCAGTGTAATTCAGGGATTTAATGATTGCCCCTAATTTGTAGTCATCCATGAACTTGGTCAGCCAAAGGCCATATACTTTCACCTTGACTTCTGAGAAATATATTCCAAACAGGAGAGGGCCTAGCACAGAGCCACGTGGTATGCCACTGGTGACTGAACTCTTGCTAGAGAAGGATTCATCTACTTTGACAGTATGTGTCCTGTTGGTGAGCCAATTGGCTATACAACTAGTGATGTGGGGGTTCATGCCTAGTTGAAAGAGTTTCTCTATTACACCTGAGTGGAGAATTGTGTCAAATGCCTTTGCCAGGTCAAGGTAGGTGGTATGCACAGTCTTTCCCTCATCCATGACTTTGGTGACCTTCTTGAAGAAGTCAACTAGATTCAACAGACACAATCTACCCTTAATGAATCTGAACTGCATTGGGTCCAAAGTCTGGAGATTACCTATGTCTGTGTTGATAAGGTCCATGATGATTCTTTTCATGGCCTTACAGAAGAAACTAGTCAGGCTTACGGGCCTATAGCTCCCTGGGTCGGATGATGGACCACCTTTGTGCCGAATAATGACTGTTGCTGGAACATAGCCTGTCTGGAGGCTGTTGTTAAGTAGGGATGAAAGCGAGTCTGCTAGGTCATGTTTTCAGTTATTTAAAAGGCAACCTGGGATGTCGTCCAGACCCACAGAAGCCATGTGTTTTGCATTACAGAACACAAAGATGACCTGCTTTCTTGAGATAATAGGCTGAGGAATGGTGGCAGGAATACTTTGGGGAGCAACTGGTGGGGACAGTGGGTAAAGTTTGATCCAAATCTGTCAGCTAGCAGGTTGGTTATTTCCTTCATTTGAGTAAAGGGGGTGCTGTATACTACCATCTCTGTGCATAGCTTGGTATTCCCCTTAAGGTTTTGAACATACTTAAAAAATGCTTTGTGATTATCCTTAGCTAGGGCGGCTATTTTTGCTTCATAATTTGCTTTTGATGTATTGACTAGGTCTATAATTTGTTTGTTTAGGCTAGCAAGGGCTTTCTTCTTCTGCTGCTGAGTCTGCTCCCATTTATTCCTGGACATTAGTTTCTTTCTTTTGTTACATAGCCTGCTCATATAAGCAGTCCACCAGGGTGGCTTGTTTTTCCTGCAACACCTGGGTTTAATCTAATTTGGTACTGTCGATTCTATACAAATGCTTAAGTGGCTATACAAGGCATTGGTGTACACCTCTGCATAGGATTCTGTGTTTTCTGGGTTTGGGAGAGCTTTGAAATTTCTTATGTCATCACTTAATAATAGGTAATTTGCATTGGAAATATTCTTTAGCATTTTTGAGCTTGATGGGGTACCTGGTCTTATATTTATTTCAAAGCAGCCAATTTGTGGTCCAATCTTACCAGTCAGGACTTTATGCTGGGGAAGTGCAACACTCCCCCATATTGTTAAGTACTATGTGTAGAATATTAGAGTCCCTGGTGGGTGTGCTGATCAGCTGTTCCAGTGTATTTGCATTGATAAAGTCCAAGAACCTCTGAATCTGCATGTTAGTGGTCATGTATGTTCCCCAGTCAGTAGTAGGGTAGTTAAAATCAGCCATGAATAAAACATTGGGTTGTATGGTGGGTGATTCTAGCAGGTTTAGATATTTGGTATATCTTTCTTGGTTCATGGCAGGGGACCTACAGCTAGCAATGACATGGTGGTTCATTGGACATGTAGTAGTTCGAGAGAGTAGTACTGTTTGACCAGTCTTGAGGTGTACGTATTCTTTATAAGGATGGATACACCTCCTCCTTTGGTTCTTTCTTGCTCAGATGGTGGTCTGAATGTATGGAAGGCATTGTAGCCTTCCATGGCTATGAACCGTGTCTTCGTTGAATGCACAGGCATCAGCATTTCCCAGGGTGAGGAGTTCTTCTAGGCAGTGCAGTTTCTTGTTTAGACTCCTAGCATTTAGCAGCAGTACCTTAAGCTTATCAAGAGAAGAGTTTGTTACATTGGGAGGTTGGTTACTTTGACACTGCCTAAAATGCAATATGGGGTGGCTAATGTCTTTGCCAATACCCAAAAGTCTAGCGGAGAAAGGTTCAGATCATTTCTGGTACAGCAGTATGGCCTGTTAGTCACGTCCTGTCAGGCTGACAAATACTGGATCCCCTTGGACTCACACCAAAAGTTAAACCAATTCTTAAAGTCAATCATTTTTTGTTTGTACTGTGGCATCATCCTTGGTGAAGGTAGAATGCTGCTCAAGGATAGGCTCATACCTGCCGGTAACACATAATTTGAGAGCTCAATCGTCTCTCTCTTCATATAGTCCAGGGTGGTATGTCTCAGGTTATTTCCACCCACATGGACTATGACAGAGTCATACTGTACCTGTGGCTGAGTGACCTGAGAGCTTGTATGATCTGTCGGATCCTGGCACCCGAAAGGCAGCTAACTGTAATGCACTCCTTATCCAGACTTTTGAGAGGAACATCTGTGTGTCTCACAATGGAGTCACCCATGAGCAATACATTAGGTTTTGTGGTGTTATGTCTTATAGGTTCATAGGTTCATAGGTTTATACTAGGCTATCTGCCCTAAGGCATTTATAAGCCTAGCCCAAAGTTTTGTGGCTTACACCACCCCTTATGTTAAAAAAAACCATTAGTTTGTTGTTGTGCTCTGTCCAGCAGGGACACAGAGATGATTCCGGGGGTACCGATCTCTCTCCCATCCACCGTCAAGATTTCTCTCTTGAGCCAGCCGAGTGCCTGCCTCACATGGACATGGATTTTTATTTCCATTTTATTCCAGAAGATAGAGGTGACAACAAATCCCGCCAGCTGTCCCATATATATCCATGCTAAAAGGTAAGTAAGTCGTTTGCTGGGTAGGATCTGGTATTTTTGGATTTTTTTTGTCCAGAGCATGTCCATGGACATGGCTGGTATGCATGTGTGTGTATGTCAGAGCAGGCAGTCACCGCAGTAAGCGAGCTGGAGTTTCTTCAGTTTTTTCTTTGTTAGTTTGCCATTTTCTTTTGGGGGTCTCTCCAATTGCTGCAGGTGTCGGGTGAGATACATCCGGGGGGGGTACTGTCGATTCATTGTCCTGATGAGTGAAGAAGAGTACAGAAACAATCACTTGATCTGATCTGGAGATCAGGTGGGCAATGTAGAAAGCCTTTCTAACCAGCAACTGTCAACCTGGGTCCCCAGGTCCTGATAACCTCTTCTGTGCTTAATGGATTGCCACCTATAGGATATCTGTGTCCGATGTACTTTCCACTATAGGCCCCAGTTTGCAGTCATCTGCAAACTTTGTCAGCCATAGTCTCCTATGTTTGCCTGTACTTCTGAGAAGTAGATGCCAACAAAAGGGGGCCAAGACTGGACTGATGTGGGTGGGACACCACTCTGGGCTGGAGTCCAGTCCCATGGCCAGCAACTCTAACCCTGTGGGTTCTCTTGTCCTTTGCAACCCATCTTGTGACATATGGGTTTACATTTAAGCTGGTAAGTTTCTCATAATAGTTTGTTTATGAGTTCCATTATGATCCTCTCCATAGCTTGCAGACCAGGCTTTAGTGGGACCACAGTTGCTGCACGCCACTCCTTGGGCGCACGTCCTGTGGTAAGGCTAAGATTAACAGCTGCCTTATGCGGGTTTAGTTCCTCGAAGTTCACTGAACCTGTCTGCCAGTATGTTGGCAATGTCTGTGGGTTCAGTGATTTTTGTATCATTTTGGACTAATTCTGCGCATATCTGGAGTTCCCCAGGTTTCTAACATAGCTGAAGAAGGCCTGATTTATGATTTTGAATCTCTGTGCAATTTTCTCTCAAAGTTGGATTTTGCTCTATCATGTAACAGCTTTCTCCTCTTATTGTAAGTTTGTTTTTTATGGGGGGTCCACCCAGACTGGGCCTTGCCCCTGGGGGAAAGAGTCTTGGTTTTTTTTAGGGATTGCCTGCATCCACAGGAGGTGTTTGTAGAAGTTTGTAGAAGGCATTTGTAAGAGCTTTGATTGTGGTTTTCCACTGGCTGCTCCTCGGGGTCGATACCAGATACCACACTTGAGTAGTGTGAAGTTTGCTTTAGAAGTTCTTATCTAGTATATTTTCTCCTCTTGTGGGAGCGGTGACTAGTGTTTCATTTGAATTTTGAATTTATGAACTCCAGGAACCTTTGGGCTAGAAAGTTGGGGCTTATTTATTGAGACACTGGTGTGTGTGTGTGTGTGTGTGTGTGTGTGTGTGTGTGTGTGTGTGTGTGTGTGTGTGTGTGTGTGTGTGTGTTATGTGTTAAGGTTGTTTTTTGCATTGTTATGTGTACAAGTGTTTTCCATTTGGGAGGCCTCTGATCTTTTGGCAAGTTACTAGACAGTACATCTGCATATGTGGGTTTATGTGTCATGTCCTTATTTACTGTGGGAAGTGTGTGTGTGTGTGTGTGTGTGTGTGTGTGTGTGTGTGTGTGTGCTGACAACCTGTTTGTCATTCAGTTTGTCCTTATGTGTGAGTTTTGCCTCTAGTTTCATAGTGTAACTACATTTCTCACCTAAGGTATTTATTTGTTTCAGAAGTAAGTGGTTGTTAGTATACATGAGACAATTGCTACACTGCCTCAGGATGTGCAGATCTATCAGGCTGGACAGAGAGATGATGGGAAATTGTCTGTCCATGATAGCAGGCTCTTACTGTATGTTTTATTAGGGAACGGAACGGTGTATGTCATTTACAGTGTACAATAAAGTTCTAAGCAATACAGCATAAAACAGGATAAAATTATCCAGACTTTATGTTATTAACAGTGTAAATACAGGAAACAACAATTACATTTAGAATGAATGAATGAATGAATGAAAGGAAGCAATGTTATACAAGTTTAGACAATTGTTACTTGCTATATACAGTTTATATCTGGATTATTGTGAAATTTGAATGAATAGTATTGTCTGTAAAGCACTTATGCATGCCTTTGTCTCAGGTGGCTGAGTAAAGCTTTTTTAATGTTGTCCAGCATTTATAAAGTTCTAATTTCAGTTGGGAGTCTTTTCCTGATATCTGGTCAGATCTAGAGAATGCTTTTTTCTCCTAATTTAGTTCAGTGTGATCCTTTCACAGTCAAAAGTAGTGTATATTCTCAAAAGAAACACATTCCACTTGGTTACAATATGTTTTGAGCCCAAATACCTTATTACAAGCCACTAACTTTATTATTCTGAACTGTCTTTGGGAAACTGACATATGGCTGCTTATATACAACCTGTAAGTCCAGCATTTCAGAGGACATTTGTTGTCACAGTCTAGAACTATGCCTGGTTTCCACATGAAGGCTGTTCAATCTCTAATGTACAGAATATATGTGTAGAAAGTTTTCATAATAACAGAAGTAAACATCCCATACATTTCAACAAAAAAAATATATGGGTCTACTTTGGAAGCTTGAAGTTTCAAAACTTCGAACTTCATATGGTCGAGACCATAGCATCAAAGTTTTGAAACTTCAAATGGTTTAAATGGAGAATGGAGTGGGAGGGGATATTTACCATTCTCTTCTGTGTAGTGCGATCTCTGAGTTGGTATATGTAATTAGCAGGGGTGTGGGGGTGCAGGGAGCTTGCCCTCTGCATAAAGGTAAAAATAAAAATGTTGTTTCTATTTTTTTATTGAAGTTTTGACACACGCACACATATTATTTAAGTTAAATCATGCCATGGCTACAGTGCCAAGCTTTCAAGTGACTAAAGCTGTGGAGTCAAACTCACTGGAAGCTCTTAGATGAGAATTGCAGTCTTAGGTGATTTTTTTTCATTTTATTAGTTGAATGACTTGGAATGAAATCTGAAAGCTGGACAAAGGTATAACCTTTCAATAAAGGGCCCCAATGGCTTTACTTCATGTGCCTTTACTGTCAGAGTCTGACATTTTGCATTACACTTGATTTTCATCAGTGGTACTATGGTGAAGCTCTGCTCAGTACTCCGAGTGTAATAATGGCCTAAATACCATTTCATTGAGTTCTCATTACATCAGAAGTAAAAATCAAATGCATTTCTCCTGAATAAAGAAGTCTGTCACTGGACCTATAAGCCCTCAACCCTTATTTAGACTCACGAGTAGTAAACTACATTACAAAACTACCTATTGCCATACTCTCTCCCCTCCCCAAAATTCTTGAGCACTGTGTTTATAAACAAATCTCAGCTTATCTTACTCATGAAAACTTAATTACCCCTACTCAACATGGCTTCCACCCCCACCACAGCACCACAAGTGCACTTATTTCCTTTTATAACTCCATCTCCCTAGCAACAGACAATGATAAACTAGTGTCCTGCATCTTTTTAGATCTCTCCAAAGCCTTTGACACTGTCTCTCACCCCATCCTCCTCTCCAAACTCTCTCAACTCAACCTCTCCTCAGCAACTATTTCCTGGTTCAGTAGCTACCTCACAGACAGACTGCAATCTATAAAATGTCTCTCTGCTCTTTCTCCTTTTCTCCCCATCAAAATAGGTGTCCCTCAAGGCTGTATTTCAGGTCCCCTTCCTTTTTGACATTGTTACTAACCAACTTCAACACATCCTGTCCTCAGACTTCCTCATAGAGTACGCAGATGACTTCACCATCATTTCAATCACTGCTAGCCCCACTGACATGCTAACCCTGACACAAACATCTTTCAACCTCACTGAAACATAGCTCACTAACAACCAACTCATACTAAACCCTAAAAAGAGAAAATGTCTTCTCTTCCTCCCAAAATCCCTTTACCATCTTAAATCCTCATTCACCATCTTTTCCTTCAACAACACTATGATCATAGTTGAATCACACACTAAACTGCTTGGAGTAATAGTTGATTCTTCACTACTTTCCAAACTTGAAACCTCCTACAACAAAGCTGCTAGATTTGCAGCCAATCTGCCCTCAAGATCACACCATTGTCATGCTCTCCAGACACTAAGCTGGCTAGAGTTCGCTAATCAACTCTTATTTACCCAACTTCTCATTATCCATACTATTTTGAATAAGTCCTCCTTTTGCCCTAGTATTTCCTCATTTGTCTCCCTGTATAAGCCCCCTCGATCCCTCAGAAACTCAGACCAATGTCTCTTACAAATTCACAAATCTAAAAAATCTATTGGATGGAATCTCTAAAGCTACTTTCCTGCTCTTGCATGGAACAAGGTCCCATGAACCTTAGAAACATTTCTTACATCCATGAATTCAAGAAAACTCTCTAAAGGTACCTTAATAGCACATGGATTTGCCTCTGTAATCATCCCACATGAATCCACCCCTTTCTCTGGCACTATTCTCTCTATTCCTCCCTTCCCTACTACCATAACTCACTTAACTGCTCTGTAGTGTACAATTACCCTCTGAAGATAACCCACCGTGTTATGCAAATTAATTCAAATGTTTTATTGTATATTTCATTGCTGTGTTTTTTCTTCAGTGTTATAATGCCTCTTACTATATTGTACTGTGGAGTTTTATTGTAAACTTTTCACTGTATTCATCTTCAATTTTGTAAATTTTCTTGCTTACTTGTACTGTGGAGCTTTTCTCCCTGGGCCTCCACTGAAAAAGGGCTTTTGTTCAGATAGCCTATCCCGATTAACAAATGTCAAATAAATAAATAAATGTGTCTTATAGCTACAGCAACCAGCTAAATGCTTTTGTATTTGAGGGTCATGACACATTATTCTGAGAAATTTGCTGTACTACTTTATATACTTACAGCGGTATTGTCCTTTATTTTTAGGTATCACCAGCAATCTTATTTATCCATTTGGATGCTCTAGTTTTGCCATTCATTTCATAAAAAAAAATATATATATATATATATATATATATATATATATATATATATATATATATATATATATATATATATATTGCATTTTTTTTTCAAGCTGACCAACTCATCATGTATCAGAATAATAGTATTTGGGTGTTCTAATGAAATGAGAAAATACAGTTGTGTAAGTAAACTTATCATAAGATTAAATGTTTGAATAGATCATCATTGTAGTAGCTTAAGCTATATGGGATGCTTCCTAGCAATGATCAGATGACCATCCAAATTCCAAAGGTTTAGGGCATCTTCCATGCACCCTAACCACTGCAGAGCTCAAGGACAGCAATGCTTAGGGTACCAAAATCTCATTTTGTCACCTTAGAACAAGGTAGGCTAGAGCCCTGCCAGAAAGGCATGTGTCAGGAAAGAAGTGGGGAGGGTGTTTACATTGAAACAGTGACATATCTGAACATCTGTTGTTATGGTATGTTTACTTACATAACACTAAGTTCATCATTAGACTCACTGTTGCAGTAGCCTTAGCTATTTGGGGAAACACCAGAACTTAGAAGGAAAGGGAGGAGGAAGAAGGATCGGAGGCAGAAGCCCTTGGAGAATATTCCTTCCAAAGCCTGCTCTAGACCTTGAGAAAGAATTTAGCTTGTAGTGCTTTACAAATAGCTGCCCAGAAGATGAGGTTGTTGCCCTGGAATATTAACATGTCTTTCCAAAAAGGCACAGGAGTAGCCACAGCCCCTGTAGAGTACGCCCTAACCTGGCCTGGAAAACCTGTTACATTGTCAATAACAAAAATCAATAGCATGAAGCAACCTTTGGGAAACTGTCTGTCTGTGGACATCCAAATTGCATAGAATTCTTTTTCCTTTATTTTGATTCTGGAAAGAAAACAGGGAGATGAATACTCTGGTTCAATGTAATCTCTGAAATCACTTTAGGCATAAAGGAATAATTGGTTCTTAAAGTTACCTTATCTTTGTGAAAGATGACATAGTGTTGAATCACCATAAGAGATTATACGTCAGATATCCTTGTTCATGGCTGGCTTTAGCAACTGTGGGCCCCAATTTTGACAATTTTGGTGGAGCTGAATTACTGTATCACATCTACTTATGACTCTGATCATTTCTACTACATACTATTCTAACTTGTACTTCTCTACATGCTTTTTTTTGTGCAAACACCTTTATTAAATTAACATTTAAGACATAGCCACACATACATTAACAGAAACAAAAACACACCGTATTAACATGTCATATTCATGAATTATATGTGACATGTTAATTTTCTTCATTTTTAACAATTATTTACTCTAACATTACATACATTGCTCAGTTCCATCCTCCTCCTGTGCGTTATTCTGCATGTATTGTTCCAACAAATTTCTTTTACAGGATCATACCATTTTAAGCTTAATCAATTTCCCTTGGTGAGAATTAAATGCTGTACCTCTTGTCTGTGAGGTAAACATTGTTAACCATTATGCCAAAGCCCAGCCCTTATGCCAACTTCCAACCCTAAGGTAAACTATCCCTAATGTTGATTCAAACCATGTACTGCTTGTGCTGTTAGGTAAAACCTACTTTATTAACATGTTGAGCCATTGAGAAAGTTATTTCTATACAATTTGCTTCTTCCTGTTTTAAAGACCCCATCTCTAGTTATTTTATCCCATGTAAAATATCCAGTACTTCAATTACAGATGGTTCAAATTTGGATTTCAATTTCCATGGGTATTGTTGAACATGCTTGGTCTTACATTACTACTGCATTGGTACTGATTAAAGTTTATTGTTGCCTTGGTTGCTTTCCACTATGTTACTGCTTTAACAGTTTCAGCAAAGTGAAGAATTTTTCTGTACACTTCTGCCTCCCACCACTTAGCATATACACCTCATGTTTCACTTCTCTAGGATTATTTTGCTCCTACCTCTGACTGCAACAAGTATTTCTCTGCTGTAGTGCAAAATTAGTTAACATTCTGTCACAAATCTTAGTGATCAGACGTTACCTCACATCATAGCATCTGCATTTTTAAGCTTACTAGTGATTGTTCTCATGCTGTCTGACACTGACTATTCCACTGTTATTTCTTGCAGCTTTATTCATTAACAACCATTCATAAAGCCCATATCAGTAAGAGAAGCAAAATAAAACAGCACCACTCTATCAGTCTTAAAAATAAGCACAGTCTTAACTTCTGATACAGTAACTAGATCAGTACACAAAACCAAATGATTAATCTGACCAATTTTGGGGTGAAAACCTTGTTGAGTACTTAGTAACAGCAAATGACTATTATAGGAGTGTAAACAACTAACTCATCTACTCTTTCAATAAACTTTTCCCATGCCATATTTCCACTCCATACTATTCACCTTCACTTCATCCTATAGGCCCAATACTTAACTGGTCTAGCATTGCACTATTTTTCTTTTCCACTTTACTGTTGCACTACTGCATCTGTTTTCCTTCTCTCCAACACTTACAATGCAACTGATCCTACTACATTGTCAATAAAACTATTCTTCTGTATATATCTATCTTAAATGAGCTGCTAATCTTGGCACATTGTGCCTTGTTTTTGCATTCTATGCATGTAGCAAATTCTGTAAATACTACTTGAATGCCTGTAGCTACTACTTAACCAACATAATCTGCATGCATTGTTAAAATCATTTAATCTCTCATTATGTATATCTTTTATTACTGGTGTTTTTCTTCATGGACCTCCACTGAAAATGGGTTCCAGACCCAGTAGACTTTCTTGGTCAACAAATGTCAATAAATAAATAAATAACACTGTGAGCCATACAAAAAGCAGGAACATGCAGCAACTAATAATAGAGTACCTAACAACACTGGAATTGTAACTACTATGAGAAAAGACTACAGCAGGAAAATGCTTTGCGCTTTGCTGTAGTCTCTTAGGCAAATCTCTGGGTCATGTAAGGCATAATAATTCTGTCACAGCCTAGTGCGGGCCCCTTGAGGGAGCGGGTCCCTATTGGGTCAAATTGGTCCAATTGGCCTAAGACTAGCTCCTGCCCTTGTTGCAGAAGTCATAGCAATAAGTTGCACTGTTTTCCAAGGTAAGAAGGTCAAATCAACTTCATGAGCACGTTCAAAATGAAAAAGTGTATATTTCTGCAGTACAAAATTAAGATCCCAAGCACCAGCCACATATCTTCTAAGTGGACAGATATATAACAACTCTTTCAAAAACTGTTTAGCTTGAAGTAAAATAGAAAGTGGGGGAAGGCAAGCTTAAATGGACAAAAGGAGAATCCTGACAGAAGAGAAAGAAAGGTCAGGGGATAATAACTCACACAAACCCTGCAGAACCAAGCATATCTGAGCCTTGAAAGGACCTTGGCTCTTGGTTTGATACCAATTAGAAAATCTTTTCCACTTAGCTATATATGATTTCCTGGAAGGTTTCTTTGCCTCCTTTAATACCTGCTGCAAATCATCAGAAAAAAACATGATTAAAAATAATTAACATTTCATCATCTAGGCAGTCAGCTGAAGAAACTGAAGGTTAGGATGAATCAGCCACCCCATGTCCTGCATGAATAAGTCCATCCCGTGAGGAAGCTAGCAGTAATTGCCCTTGGCTATTTTCAAAAGAAAGGATAACATTAATGCCTGGACCAAAAGGGGATTACCACAATTATCCTGACAGAGTCCTTCTGAATCTTTAGAAGAATTGTAATTATCAGAAGAAAGGGTGAAAAGCATATAGGAACATCCCCATTTATGTGAATGCAAAGACATCTGTCTTCTAGGCCTTTCTGCAAGGAGTATTAGAGCAGAATTTCTTTAACTGTCAGTTGTGAAAGGAGGCAAACAGATCTAAATGACGTTTTTCTTTGAAAAGCCTGTGTATAACTTCCCTTCATGGGTTTTATCCTGGTCTTGCTCAGAAACATTTTGAGTTTCTACAAATGCTTACGTTTTTCCATACCTTCAGAGGAATGGACCGCATTTCTAAGTCAACATATAATTAAAGCTCATGAAATCAGTTTTGCTTCAGGCTTTGACATTTGATACGACTGCTATTCTCGGCACCCACATGGACCCAGAATTGCCTCTTTTTGTAGTCCATAAGAGGTTACGTTTATCAATTGCATATTTAGATATAGTTGAAGATTCTTTATTAGCCCAGTTGCTTCTACTACAACTGGAACTACCTGTGTATACTTATTCCATATTGCTCAATGTTCTGCTTGCAAGTCTTGATATTTTGCAGATTTATGTCTTTCAGTTTATAAGACACTGTAGTCACTGGGTGTTGCAATTTCAATAATCAATGCTAATTCTGTCTTTTTTTTTTCTTCAACAACAATATTTGGTCTGTTTGCTTCTACTTTCTTAGCTGCTGGTATGGGATGATCCCACTTAATCATTCCTTCATTATTTTCAACAATTCTTTGAGGTTCATGTTTCCAATGTCTCTCAGCAACCTGTGTGTTGTACGGTTTACAGTCTCCAGTGTAACAACCTTGTCACATTGTTATGTCTTTCAATATACAAACCTTCAGTCATGAGTGTATCACAACTTGCAACAAGATGTGTAATAATTTTTAGTTCTGTAACACAAAACCTACATATGTCTGTATATTCTATCCCCTCTATGGATTTTGCAATAAAGAATGTAATCTACTGTCTTGGGATGACAATATTAACCTTTCATCGTTTAATTTAAATTCACCCTTTGTACCTCAACTCTTAATCAAAATGTAATTGTTTTACTACATCTCTATATTTCTTGTTAGAATTGTGGTCTTTCCATTTATCCCTTCTTTTTTTTCTGATCCTGTTCTATTTATTCCTTGTTTTGCATTTTTACACCTTCTATTGCTATCTGCTTTTTATCCATGTTTGGTTGGATTTCCATGTGTTCTGCTAACCTAAGCAAAGATGTCAACTTACTTATTTTGTTGATGTTTTAAAACTTTCAATACATTTGGATCTGATGATGTCAATAAATATGTATGCAATCCCACAATTACCGCTCTGTGTGTATGTGTGTGTGTGTGTGTGTGTGTGTGTGTGTGTGTGTGTGTGTGTGTATATATAAATATATATATGTGTGTGTGTGTGTGTGTGTGTGTGTGTGTGTGTGTGTGTGTGTGTGTGTGTGTGTGTGTGTGTGTGTGTATGTATATTTATATATATATATATATGGCTCTATTTCATTTGATTGAAAGACCATTTGATGGAAACCCATTTGATCGAAATTTCATTTGATCGAAAACCAGTATTCAAAGCAAATAACAGGGATTTGTCCCCCTCCCCAATGTCGTGTGATCCTGGAGTTGGTATAGATATATATATATATATATATATATATATATATATATATATATATATATATATATGGATTCACTTTATAACCTCGAAATGCTGAAATATCGAATTTCAGTATCTCGAGACTATAAAACCGAATCCACAAAACACCGACAAACAAAACCGTGAAATCACATAACCGAAAACACCGCACACACTACACTAAACATACAACACAACACCCACATCACAACATAAACAAAAACAACACACATACACAACTCACACACATAAGCGGGCAAGCCCCCTACACCCCGTCTGGGGCTGCCCCACCCCCCCTACTTATATATACTAACTCCGAGATCGCACAAACACAACAAAAAAGCTCACTCACACACGCACATTCTTCAATCCCTCACACACACTCTAACTCCCACTCAAAACCCTTACAAAGCACTCACTTACCTGACATAACACCTACATCCAAACACAGCACCGCGCACCAACAAAACACAAACCCGGATATTACATAGTGCAACTTCATAACCACAAATTCGACATATTTTCGACATACGTCAAATTCGCGATTATGAACGTTCGCTATTTTTAACATTCGACTTTATATTTGGCATGTACCTCACTAGACACCTGCAACAACTGGAGAGGCTGCAAAAGTACCTCACAAAGAGGATCCTAGGCCTTAAACACTTGTCCTATATGGACAGACTCAAAAAACTCCAACTATTCTCTGCCTCATATCCCCTTCTTAGCGGCGATCTCTGCTTGACTTACAAAGCCATGTCTGACCCACCTCTGTTAGAAATGCTACATCTAAAGAAATCTCGATCTCTCCGCACCACACGCTCCACAGACCTCAACCTCATTACCACAATCAACAGAACAAGCTGGAGGGACAGGTTCACAACCTAGAGACTGCCCATGCTATATGGAATAGACTTCCCATACATGTCAAACAGATCACCTCACTGGCCCTCTTCAACAGAAATCTGGATGAATGGATGGGAAATAGAAAATTCACCACGGGGATCACTCCAGTGGCTCTACTCGACAGAGGCACTGGGAACTAAGATTAGGTGGCACGATGCCAGGGTAATCCTATGGACTAGGCTTGTAAAGGCTCCAGGGTCATTAGCCTAGTACACACCTATGAATCTCATGCTTATAGTTACACCTAATGCGCGGAGTATAAATTCATTTATTTATACTTGTTTACAGGGCATTGCACTGATCAGCATCTGCAGGCACAGTCCAGGTGAATGACATTCACATGTAAAAAAAGCAGTCATGTTAGAGTGGAAGGAACATTACATAAAATAAATAAACATTTTTCAGTATATATTTAAATTAACAATAAATAATAAAATAGAATGATGGTGCTCAAGAAGAGACAGATGTAGAAAACAAGTGTGTTAGCATTTATTAAGTGGGTTTTGCTTGGAAAGAGGAGTCAACATGCAGTTAAACATCACTGCGTATATATTTGTACACAAGTGCAGAATAAGGAGGTACATTTATGGAGGGGGGATGGACTGAGTTAGGTTATGTGCCCTTTATGGGGGCATGTGCAATTTAGCTTGCAACTGAAAGTGTGCAGCAAGTGTTTTCCTGAAGACAGAGAAATTTCTTCTTGATCAGGTCAAGACATTTGATATCAAACCACATGAAGGAATTGCTAATCCTCTAATGACCTTAAATGTTGATCCCCAAGTGGTATGATGGACAGCCAAACTGACTCAAGAACAGAATGCACATTGCTCATGTAGATGATGCCTCTTGAAACAGAGAGAAGGTGACAAGTGGTGACTTTGCAGTCAGAAGTGGAAGAAATAGATACAGTCAGCAAAAAGCAAAACTTGGAGATGACTGTGGCTCAGACCACCATCTAATTATTGTAAAGTTGGAATTAAATTAAACAAGAAAGCAAGTAAACCAGTAAAATATGAGCTCAACAATATTTCAAGTAAGTATGTAGTGGACACGAAGAATAGATTTAAAAGTAACAGTGAATAAAGGCTATACTCTTGTATACAAGCGCACAATTAGTTGTGAAAACCACACACACACACACACACACACACACACACACACACACACACACACACACAAAACATCAACCACACATAGTACACAGCATACATATAGATCAATGTATGCTAAGGCACATAAATACAATCTTCCTAAACAACTAAAACCACTTAGGCTGCCCATAGGCAAAGCGTATCTTCAGCAAACCCAAAAATACTCAACAAAATAATGTTTAACACCATACATATAGCCACACTCAGCAGTGTTCCAAATGCAAAGCTCATACAGTAAGCAAACATGCTACCCAAGACTATAGTCATAAGGGACTCCACTTAGCTTATTACATTCGAGTGACACCTGCAGGTGCATCTGGAGTTAACTCCTACTGACGCCTCTAGGCGTCAAATATTTCTTGTTCAGATCTGCATCAATAGTTCCAAAACCATGCTATGTACAAGGTCTTAAAATATTTCATCTTAAAATTTACACAATGGCAAACTCATCTGCATTAATATTTGACCTCTGTCTAGTGCAGGTAAATAGATATTAACTGTTGTTTTTATGACATTAATTTATATAAATATAATCTTCATATTTTTCTAAATATCTCAAAAACCAAGTAACACAGACAGAACTCCTTAGCCTCATATGAAAGCTCTCAGCTAGACAAATAAAGTGCTGCTAACACTATGTTTGCAACTTGAGTGTTTGCTGAGATATTGTAATTTGTTTTGAGAATATTACAAATGTAATAGTTACTGTGTTTAGTGTAACTTACAAAATTTGGTTTAAGACCTAGAACCTAAAGAATACTACCATTATAAAAATTGTTTGTGCTAAAGGGTTTGCCATTTATACTTCTTTTGTAACCTTTATGGTTGCAGAGATATGCACATTTATTTGAAATATGAGGACATAATTTGATTCTGTCAAAAGGCTTAGGCTCCGCGGATTGGAAGTTACAGTGCAAACTTGCAGAGCTCCATTGGAGTAAATAAGTTAAGACATACTGATGACCCTTTAACTGAGCTGAACAAGGAGAAGATAGCAGTTAGTTGCCTATCTGGAGCCAGGATCTGCCAGATTATGCATGCATTCAAGTCATTACACCACAGGTAACAGTATGATTCCAACATAGTCCATGTAGGTATAAATGACCAGAGACGTACCGTCCTGGATTATATAAAGATAGACATTATGGAGCTCTCAGACTATGCATCTCATGCTAGTACAAGCAAAGCACTGAGCAGTATATTACCTTCACCGAGGTTGATGCCACAATACAATCAAAAGATGATTGATTTTAACAACTGGCTGAGTTTCTGGTGACATTCTAACAGGATCCAGTATTTGTCAGCATGAGAGGACATAGGTTCATAGGTAAATACTAGGCTCTCTGCCCTGAAGGGCCATTTTAAGCCTAGCCAATAACCCAAAGTCAGAATAAAATCCTGTACTTTGTGTCTATAAGGCATAGACCTTAACCATTATACCAAACCCGCTCTCCCAAATATTAGTTAATCAGTCTACAGACTACTACAAGCCTACCTAATAATCAGACAGTGATCAGAGATCAGAATCAAACCGTGTACCTTTAGTCTGTGAGGTAATAACATTAACCAGTATGCCAACTCTGCATACTGGTTAACAGACCACATTGCTTTGCCAGGGATGGTCTGCACCTGTCCCCTCTAGGCTTTTGAAAACTGGCTAAAACTTTATCTCCCCATAGAGCCTTTTTTAGGCAATGCCAAATTGACAAACCTACTGCTGACATAGCAAGAGCAACTCAAATGAACCTCCAGGTGTTACTTCTGAATGCCAGGAACAGAAACAAAAATTTACACTCCTCCAAGCCCTCTTCACCCTTGAGAATACAGACATCTGTGTAGTTACAGAGACACGGTTTAAAGCTACAGCGAGTACCCCGGCAGTGCAAGGTTTCAGTGCCATCCACACTTTTAGACCAGCAGCTGCATAGACACGGGCTAAAGGTGGAGGTGTCTCGATATGCATCAATAACAAGCATACCTCTAGATCAGTTGAACAGGACAATGAGCTGAAGTTTCACCATGGGCAAATCACTACAGATAAAATCCTGTACCATATCCTAACTAGCTAAAGTCACCCTCCGAGCCTCAAGAAACTCACAACCCATACTTAGACTTACTGGAGACACTTAGTATCCAACCAACCACCCTACTCATAGGGACTTTAATTAGCCCTCTCTAAAATCTTACATGGCCTCAAATCTGTAGGTATAGAGATTCATAGACTTCATAAATACAAACAGCCTTAACTAGTGAATATGCCCACTACAGGCTCCAACATACTGGACCTCATACTCTCAAATATGGGAGAAAGCTGCACCCCCACCCCAATATTACATCCTCCAGTGGCAAGGTCTGACCATAAAGCTGCTTCTTTTGAAATAAAAATCAACTCAGTATCCCCAGTAAATCCAGTAACAGTTAGGAACTATTCAAAGGCAAACCACCTTTTATTAAGAGATAGCTTGACAAAATTCAGTGGCCCTTCAAACCCAGAGAACACAGCAGCCTATGCAGAATTGTTCACAGAAACCCTGTTCAACCATGACAATGGCTGTATAGAAGCTGTTGTACATACCAGAAGAAAGCCTAAAACTAACGCCAAAAACAAACTGCTCTGGTGCCAACCAAAATTAAACAGGATATACAACAAAAGAAATAACAGATCATGGCTAAAATCAGGAAGCACAACTCCCATAAAGATAAGAACTCTCTCATCAAACCAAACAGGCAGCTAAGGAGGCTAATTAAGTCCAATAAAGC
The DNA here is from genome assembly GCF_019279795.1 of Protopterus annectens. Lineage (NCBI taxonomy): Eukaryota > Metazoa > Chordata > Ceratodontiformes > Protopteridae > Protopterus > Protopterus annectens. The sequence continues at coordinate 241,054,578 of NC_056733.1, read as the reverse complement.
CAATTCTGAGGTTAAGATAGCCTCCCAGGCAAATGTCAACCATAAGGCCTTCTTCAGCGATGTCAGTAAGCTCAAAGGCAGCACACAGCAGTGTGCTGAACTGGTGGTTAATGGCGTCACATTCACTGAGCTGGATGATATACAGAATCTGTTGGCTGATGAATTCAGTTCCCCATTGACCCCCAGCTATTCCCAAGAAATATAGAAGCATAACCCCTCCAACAATAAACAGAGAGCAGGTTCTAGCTGCACTCTGTAAGGCCCCACCGGGCCCTGATAACATCTTGACATGCTTCCTGAAGAGTCTAAAATATGACTTATCAAGGTCACTGGAGTCACTATTTAACTACAATCTCAAAACAAGCTTTGTACCATGAGAATAGAGAACTGCAATGGGCATTCCCCCTTCATAAAGGTGGATGATCAACAGATCTCAGAAACTACAGACCCATTAGTCTGACCAGTCTTATTTGCAAAGCAATGGAAATGATTAACATAAACACTGGAGACTTCCAGGCACTGGATCCACTGCAGTTTGGCTTCATCAAAGGAAGTTCATACCTACTGAACCTGGTGGACTTCTTTGAAAAAGTTATCAAGGGAAAGGATGAGGGTAAAACAGTCCATACTGTCTACCTTCATCTGGCTAAGGTATTTCATACAATACCCCACATGGGCATTCCTAACAAACTTAAACAAACAAAATTAGGCATAAACCCCTGCATAAAGTGTTGGATAGCCAGCTGGCTCATGGATAGGAAGCAGGAGCTTAGGATCAGAGAGGCCACTTCTATAAAGAGGCTGGTCACCACTGGAGATCCACAGGACTCTGTGCTGGGCCCACTCCTCCTTGACGTCTACTTTTTACAAGTCAAAGTCAATGTCAAAGGCCTCTGGCTGACCAAGTTCTCATATGACTGCAAACTGGGAGCAGTCATAGAATACCCCAAGATGCAAACACCATACAGGAAGGCAAAAGACTGCTGCTAAAGCCATGGCTTAAAACTCAATGCCAAGAAATGCATTAGAGTACATTTTAGGAAGTCAGCCACCTTGGTAAACTACATCATTGAAAAAACACACTAGCCAGGGATCTGGGAATTCATGCAGATTGGAAGTTATCCTTTGACCAGGGGTGGCTCATGCTTCTGGACTGTAGGACTGCAGCCCCCCCAGCTGAAAATGAAAATTAACAAAAAAAGAAAAAAACAAAACAAAAAAAATGACTCCCGGAATAGAAAATAAAAAAAAGACTCCCGGAACAGACTCCACACATGTGTGTGAGCATTCCTGGAACTACACAAGCATGCGTGCAGAATCTAGACTGGTTTAATTATTTCTTCAACAGGCTAGAGCATTCCCAGAACTACACATGCATGCATGCAGAATCCAGACTGGTTTATTTATTTATTCAACAGGCTAGAGCATTCCCAGAACTACACACATGCATGCAGAATCCAGACTGGTTTAATTATTTCTTCAAGAGCCCTTGATAGCCCTCAGGTAAGTTTATTTCATGTGTGTGTGTGTGTGTGTGTGTGTGTGTGTGTGTGTGTGTGTGTGTGTGTGTGTGTGTGTGTATGTAAATATACCTGGTGGCTAGAGAGACTCAGGCAACAGTAGTGGTTAGAGAATAACTCAGGCTCAAACCCTGTACCTTGGGTGCAGGTAGCAAGAGCCTGAATTCCATACCCACCATCACTTGTGAAAACTGCTCAAATTTTTGCCTCATATTTTTGTTCTGTTTCATTCCTCATAAAATCTGTGGTTTTCTGGATTTAATTCACTAAATAATGACAGGCATTTTAATTTCAGACTTTATATTCTTCAGAAAGTACCTGATAACACAAAACCTTTTATTCTAGCAATTTTCTAATTTTATAAGATCAATATTTTAAATTTGTCCCTATTTTTGGGGCTGTATTCCCCATTATTGGCCTTGTCAAGGTTTTTTGTGCTAAGAGGTTGAGAGCGACGGTGAGAACTGAATTCACTAAATGATAGCCATTTAAGTTTCAGTCTTCCCATGTTTCAAGAAACAGTTGATTTGGCATAGTAGTATGTTGCTCTGACTGTAGTGCACAGGGTCCTGGGTTAAAGATTTGGCAGTGAAATGCATGGTGGTAACATAGCATTTTATTCTAGCAACTTTCCAAGATTATACAAGCAATGTTTAAAATGTGTCCCTGGTTTTTGGGCTTTGGCTTTTTCCAGATTTCTTGTGCTGCAAAGCTGAGAGATACAGTTGAGTGTCGAGTGGATTTTACAAGGAGCTGAGAGCTTCAGGGGAAGAGAAGTTAAGTGCTGCTTATGCTGAGTATGTTTGCATTGTTAATAGCACAACAGTTAATGTACTTGCTTTTGATGCAGAAGGCTGTGGGTTCTTCTCCCACAGTATGTAGATACATTGCTGATACTGTACTGTGTTGTACTTTTAAAGGGGGTGGATGCTGTAGTCCTGATAATGTTCTCTTTGGCAGAGATACCTAGTAACTATGAACCTGTTATTAGTTTGCCATCCATTCCCTATTGGAATATTACTAGCTTATCATTTTTAATGTAACATAGGCAATTTGTTCCTCAAGGGCAACAGGCACTTTATTTGTAGATGAAACAATGAGATATAAAGTTGTTTGCTAGCAGCAAATTAGTTACAGATCTCTTTAATGTGGAATTGTTTAGATGACTTTTACATCTGCAAGGATTGTGCATATTTATTGATATTGGTGGATTGTAGAAGTTTGAGTAGATTTTTATGATGGACATGCTCTGAATTAGGCAGTTTTGTCATTATTGGTGCATGCATTTTGTTTCATTGTTTACTGGAAAAATATTCAAAACAATAAATTTAAAACGCCCTCTAACAACTATGCTGTATTATACAAGGAATATAATTTAATACAATCAGGAAGGTGTATCAAAGAACACATGTATGTTTCCTGTGAAAGGGGCCTATGATTTGAAAACAGCCCAGAGTTAATCTTTATCTGCCACTGCCCAGATGTATTTTCTTTGAATGTGGGTTTCACTGTTGTTTCAATGAATGTGAGTTTCAAGGGCAGAGAAGTTTTAATGCTAAGTCTATTTTTCATTGTGAGACTGCATTGCTTTGTTTAGCAGATGTCTATTAGTGTTTGTGCTGTAAAACGTAAAATAAAACTTTTAAATAAAATCCAAATCATCGTAGAAGTAAAGCAGTATGCATATTACAGTGCTTATGGTAAATGGGGTGAAATAGCCAAATAATGGGACATTGGAATTGCTGCAGGGGAGGCCCCATTCGACCAAACTCAAAGACAGCACCGGCTGAACTATACCTCTCAACTGTCCAGATTTTTGCAGAATGAATAGAGTTTTGCTTCTTAGTTTTGGTTTGTTCCTCATAAAGTTTGTGGTTTTCTGGCAAATCATTTAGGAATGAAGTCACTAAATAATGACAGACACTGAGTTTTAGACTTCATACCCTTCAGAAAAATACATGTTAAAGCAAGACCTGTTATCCTGTCAACTCTCTAACTTTATACAAGAGCAATTTTTAGTACTGTTTGTATGTTCTCCCAATATTTTTAGCCTTGTCCAGATTTCCTGCGTTAAGAGATTGAGAGGTACATGCAAATAAATTTCTTTATAGAATTGGGTATATCCAAACCTCTTAACTGTCAATGATTTTGGCTCAAAGTGTTGCTCTCCCCCTAATATTCCCTCTGCAAAATGGCAAATTTGGAAGAATTTGTGGAGAGTTTACAATTAATAACTAATTGTAATGATCAGAGTTATAGATTACTTTTAATTTCGGAAATGCATGTAGATTCTTATTTTGTCAGCTGCTCAAGTTAACAGCACTAATATTAAAAAAAATGTCCCTTCTTTGACAGGCTCCCAGATGTATTGTGTGGCTATTTTATATTTCTGCATCACATTTTTTGTCTGTTTTTCATAAAATTCTGTTTTTCTTGCAAATTAGTGGCAAATCATTAAAGACTGAAGTTAGAAACTAATAACAGACATTTGAGTTTCAGATTTCATACCCTTCAGAAAATTCATATTAATGCAAGGCCTACAATTCTATTATCTTTCTAAGTTTATAAGAGCAATATTTAAAATTGTCCTTATTTTTAACCTTTATCCCAGTTCTCCTTTCCCCTCAGAGGTTGAGAGGTATGACAAATGTGTCAGGGCCATCACAGTCAGCCAGAGACATTTCAAATTGTGACATACTTGTTGTACCCCACTCCCCCCATGTAGTGACTCTGGATGTGTCCAAGCAAGGCAAGGAGCAGTTATGCAGTGTAAGTGTGCAAAGTATCCCCCCATCCAAGGTCGGCACAAGTACTACAGTGGCTTTTCATTTGTCCTTGATTTTGCAGAATGTTCTGGTTTTCTGTCATATTTTATACTGTTGATTTATGCTTCTTCTTATTCAGAAAATGCATGTTGTTGCAGTACCTGTTGGTTTATGTTTAAGTAGCAATGCTTTAATGACCATCAGGTAAGCTTGTCTGAGATTGGAAGATGCAAGTAAGCTTTAATAAGCATACTGTTAAAGAATTACCAACACTGAAAGCCTTTTTGTTGTTGCCATGCAGATAATATTTACATAACTTGCTAGAGTATAAGCTTTAAGTATTGAAATGCATATGACAGTATTTGTAATAAAGGACAGTATTACAGTATTTTCAGAACCTCATTACATTTGTTGGAGACTTTCAGTCATCTTTGCAGGCTTTACTCGTAAACTAAACAGAATGCCAATCTATCATGTGTATTCCATAACCTGTGCAGTAATCCTTTAAGCAATTTATCTTGAGTTTGTTTCTTGCTTCCTGTTCATTTTTTACTTTGATCATGTTTTCCCCATGAAACAGGTAGATAGTTGTTGTTAGGCAGAAGGTCTTTTTTGGATAAGAAATATTTTTTACAGGTGGGGGTGTCACAGAGATTGCTACTTTCAGCATGTTACTTGGTACTTTAATAAAGCTGAATATAAATTATAATTAAAACTCCAGTGCAAGGAAAAGCAATTTGAGTTGAGTGCTGATTCCAGTATGTATTTAAAAAGTAATTTATTTTTTCATGCCTCACAACCTTTTTGTTTCCATCTAGATATTAAGTAAGCTGTTATGTAGCCAGTGCATTAAAATATTGTTTTTCTTCTACACTTCATTTTGTCTTGACTGGACTCTCATAATGACAGTTTGGCACCCAGGGCAGCGTATTTAAAGTCCCAGTTTTTTTAGTTTTTAGCATAGCTCCACCCCTTTCTAGTTGGCCACACCCCTTCTCATTGGCCCCACCCATTCAGCTGTCTCCTGCACCTCCCTTTGATTTAAAGTCACCAGCTGCCACTGCTTTTGACCGACATGTATCCAAGGTAGTAAGAAAATCCTTCTATGCTGCTCAACATATAAGTAAAGGCATGGCATCTAGTTCCAGGGAAGTCATCATTCCACTGCAGTCTGCCCTCATCAGATCCATCACTGAGTGTAATGCTGCCTTCAGTTTGTACTTGACCACACACACGCAACAGCTGGAATGTCTACAAAGGTTCCTTACAAAAAGAATACAGAGCATAAACACAACATTCTGTGCTGATCACCTGAAAGCCCCATCTTTATACTTGGTCTCCTACAGACTACTGAAAGGCAATCTATGCCTGGTTTTAAGGTATCCTTCAACCCTGTTCTGCTGAACCCTCTGCATGTGCACAAAACACACATCATCAGAACTGCTAGATCCAAAGACCTACATTTTGCTTGCAACATAAACAGGACATGTTGGAGAGACAGATATGTATTGCAGAGAATTCCCATTCTCTGGAATAAGCTCCCCATCCATGTGAAACAAAGTCCCTCCCTAACCTTATTTAAAAGTAACTTGTACCTCTGGATGGGAAATCAGAAATTCTGATGGACAGAAGCAACTAGTAAATCATGTCATAACCAAAACTCACTTCTATATAAATGTCTAAAACAAAAAAAAAACTTGTGGGTCACATTTGGGTTGTACTGCTAAGCTTATAAAGGCCCCAGTGGTTGTTAGCCTAGTAAACACCTATAAAGGGATTAAATTCGGTGGACAAAGCACCTGAAGAACTATGTGATATTATCGAGAAGGTGGCATCAAAAACTTCCAAACATTAAGAAGGCAAACTGGCTCTCAGTGGAGATTTTAGATGTGTTCGAGAAAAGAAGGAGAACAAAAGGCAATGAAGATAAAAAAAATATGTGAAACTGAATGCAGAGCTTTAGAGAACAGTGAAGAGAGCACAAGAGAGGAGATATAGTTAAATGAGCACTGCAAAGAATTGGAAACAGACAATAAAAAGGAAAAGGCAACAGCTCTGCTCAAGAAACAGAGGTGTAGTGTAGTCATCCTGGTACCTGCTAACATCCTCCAGTTATCTAAATCTCCTAATTTGGGGAGCAAGCCAGACAGGAGAGCATTCTTCTGAATTTATGCTCTTAACGAGCAAAAGCCAAAAGGTGTATTTTCCAGCCTGGCACTTGTAATAAGCAAAGTCTGAGTTAAAAAAAAAATCTCTTTTTATCAAGCAGTTTTCTATAGTTTATGCCATATAACACTTCAGAACCAGTTCAGACTGCAAATGGGAGAAAAGAATGCCAGTAATGAACTGAAGACCCAATAGTGCCCCCTAAAACTTTGCTCTCGGGGTGCCGGTCCCCTTCACCGAACCCTAGCCATTCTTCTGTCAAGAAAAATTATGATATTAAGAGAAACATCAGGTAAAATGGGCAAGATAAAAGACAAAGATGGTAGGATCCTAACAGAAGCAGGATACATTAAGAACAGATGGCTGGAGTATAAAGCAGAACTATAAAAGAAGGACCCTGATATCACTGAGATAGATGATTGTATAGTCCCTGATACAGAAGTACACATCCTAGAGAGGGAAGTTAAATGAGCCTAAAGAGCCTTGTTAACAGCAAGACTGCAGTAAGTAATGGAATTCCGGAAAATTGTTTAAAATCCTGAAAATGATGTTGCTATGGTGTTGCTTGGAGTTTGCCATTGAATTCAGAAAACACAGCAGTAGATAATAGATTTGAAAATGTCAGTTTGTATTCCATTCACAAAAAAGGGTAATATTAAAGAGTTTTCAAATTATCAAACAATTGCACTTGTTTCCCATGCTAGCAAGGTAAGACTCAAGATCTTACATGCTAGATGTTAGCAGTACATCAACTGAGACCTAACAAATATATACACTTGTTTAGAAGGGGCAGAGGCACCAGAAATCAAACTGCCAACACCCACCGTATAATGAAAAAAGCAAAGAAGCTGCAGAAAAATATTTTCTTCTTTACTGACTACTCTAAAGTTTTGGCTGTGTGGGTTTTAACAGACTTTGGCAGTTGCTTAGAGAAATGGTTATAATGTGTCACCTTATTTTGCCTGCTCAGGAATCTGTATCCAGAACAAGACGTGATAGTTATAACTGAATATGGAATAACTGGTACAACATTAGGAAAGAAGTAAGACAGGGCTAGATACTGTCACGTTACTTGTCCAAGTTATACACAGAATATATCATGAGCAATGCTGAGTTAGACATATCAGATGCCAGAATCAAAATTGCTGGGAGAAATATTAACAACTTCAGATATACAGATGATGCCACTCTTAGGACTGAAAGTAAAGAAGACCTAAAGAGCCTGTTAATGAAGTTGAAAGTAGAAAGTGCAAAAGTGAGTCTGCTGGTCGGTATATAAAAATGTCATCTAGTCTTATCAAGTCTTTGCAAATAGACGGGGTAGACGTGGATGGTGGCAATAACAGATTTAATTCTCCTGGCCTCAAAAATCACTGCATATTGTTATTGCAGCCATGAAATTAAAAGACACTTGTTTTTTGGAAGGAAAGCCATGGCAAATCTGGATTAGACTGTTTAGACCAAACACACCACATTTCCAGCAAAGGTTTGTATAGTTAAAACTATAGTTTTCCCAGTAGTAAAATACAGCTGTGAAAGTTGGACTATATGTACATCTATGTGCTGGAGAACTGATGACTCTGAAAATTTCATCCACTGATTGAATCACTCAATAGCAGAGGAAATAAGAACTGTCCACTGGTAGGCCTGATAAGAAAACTTAATCTCAGATACTTTGCCCCATAACAGGAAGACAGAATTCACAAAAAAAGACAGTGATGTTGGAAAGATCAAAGGCAAAAGAAGGATTGGGTTCCAGAGCCTAAGGTGGATGGACAGCATTATTGAAGTAATGAATTTGCAAGAACTTAAAGCAGAAGTTCATGACAGACAGTCCTGCAATGCTAAAGTCATTGAGGTCACAAAGGGTTGGATTCAATTAAACATCAATGGTACCATCTTAGCTTAACCACTGCTGATATGCTATTACCTCTACACGTGGTATGGTTTAATTATACATTTGCATGTTCTGTAACCAGTATTTGTGTGTAGTATGTTAAAACAATGTTCCCTGGTGCTGCACTGAAACTGGGTTCTCCAAGATGGAGAACCTAGTCAACAAAACAAATACATACACAAAAGTTAATAAAAAGAGATGTTGTGCATCAGCAGTCCTGCTGCATGCAGATAATGTATATGCAGAGACTCAGCAGCCAAGAAACTGAATATATGGGGTATACGGTATGAGCTGACTACACAAAAGCCTTTTTCTCTATAGAATGCCTTCCTTATCCATAGAACTTTACCAGTCTAAATTTGAGGCTTCAGTAACCTGCGCCAAGGAAAATAAGTCACATCCTGAGTTGCAGGAAAGCCTGCCCAAGATATTTGTACATCCCAGCCTAAGAAATTACGTACCCTCCTCACTTCTTAGTAATAAATCTACATAAACTAACCCCTGCATCCCAACACCAACTCAACTCAATGCAGTTATATCACCTCCAGCCCCCTAAATCATTCCTGTCTAAACCATGGAGAGCTTCTGTAGCCAGCTTGACTGAGATGAGGATTTTGAACAGTATAAGAATTGTCTCATGCTTTCTGATGATCATCTAGTACTCAAACAGCCTAACACAGGATGTGAGACATGTATATATAAGGCATTTAGAAGTTAAAATCTCAGACACAGACAACTCAGACATCAGGACGGTCAGCAGTGCACCGCAAACCACAACTCAACATATAGGCACACACCATATACCACACCTCACTACACACCACACACCACAACTCACTACGGTCATCATACTACATATAATCCTTTTTATGCTGACATTCTAAAGATTAACTTGCCTAAACCTCAAAGACCTCCAAAATGCAACAGAGGCACAAATCATACTCAAACACTGTCCACCTGCTAGCCTACCACCTCATACAGCCCAAGGAGTCCCAGAGTCATGGATATTAAGTCTATAAGACAGACATCCACTAAACCAAACAATCGAGTTACAGGTGACTCCATTGTAACACGTACAGATAAACCTCTTACCAGGATGAGCAAGGAAGGAGTGATGGTTGGTTGCCTGGCTGGTGACAGGATCTGTTAGATCACACATACACTCAAGTCCTTGAACAACAAGTACCAGTATGACTCCGTCATAGTATATGTAGGTGTCAACAGTATGATATGTATCTCCTTGGACTTTATGAAGAAAGAGACATGATAGCACTCTCAGTCTATGTGTCCCAGGCAGGTATAAGCCTAGCATTGAGCAGCATTCTACCTTCTGCAAGCATGATGCTGCAATATGAACAAAAATAATTGAACTGAATAATTGGTTTAGTTTTTGGTATCATTCAAAGGGGGCCCAACGTTTGTCAGCCTGGGAGGACATGATCGACAGACCATGCTGCTTCACCATGAATGCCCTGCACCTGTCCCCTGTAGGCTTTCAAATATTGGAAAAGATGTTATTCACCCCATACTGTCTTTTTCTGAAAACCTCACGAGATATACTTACCAACATAATAAAAGAAGCAAAGGAAAATATGAAGGTGCTACTGATCATTTCTAAGGGCCTAAACAAGCCTCCCTACAAGCCCATCTTGGTATTTAAAATCACCCCTCTCTTTTTTCAAAATAAATCTGTTCTAATACAGTGAAATTAAACCTTTTATATTTCTTGCATAAACAATAAAGCCGCGGTGGTACAGCGGTACTGCTGTCGCCTCACAGCAAGAGGTTCTTCTGTTCGATTCTCAGCTGGAGTGCCTTCTGTGTGGAGTCTGCATGTCCTCCCCGCGGTCGAGTGGCCTCTGAAAGACATGCGTGAATGGGCGTGCCTTCGCTGAAGGTTGGGCGTTGGGCTGGCAACTCGGCACCATAAAAAAATCTACTGCCAATCATTAGCGGACCAAAGTTCCGCTGTGGCGACCCCTAACCAGGAAAAGCCGAAAAGACAAACATATTTCTTGCATACAACAGTGTGTTTATATAAAAAGTTGTTATCATCATGGATCTTAATGGCATACAGGTGGTTTTTATTCTGTCTCTAAGACACCAGGTAGAGAAGAAAGAAGTTCAATGGCAAATAAAGTTGAAAGCAGAATCTCTACCTGGTTTAAATGAACACATTGTGTTTTTTAAGAGACAGAAAACTAAAAGGACATAAAATAGTTAGTTATTTATTCAAAGGTGGGGGTAGCAATTGTTTGATTACTTTGTAATTGGAATTATGCTACTGGATGATTTTTAGATCACTGGTATAAAAAGGATCTCTGTTTTTAATTGCAGTTGTTCTGATGAAGTTTTATGAAAGCAGATATTAAAATAAACTACGTTAAAACATTTTTGGTTGAGTTCCTTTGCACCTTAACAGTGTTTTTTGTTATTTAGTTTGTTTTATATTTTAACCTCTGGAGCCTCAGAAGTGTGTTTGGTTTCTTTTTTTTTAAGTTTGCTAAGTTTATTGGTAATGCCCAAGTGTGGGATTGTGTCAAAGGCCTTTGCCAAGTCGAGGTATGCTGTGTGCACAGATTTGCCCTCATCAATGGCCCTGGTCACATTTTCAAAGAAATCCACCAGGTTTAACAGGCAGGAACTGCACTTGATGAAGCCAAACTGGGTCAGATCCAGGGTTTGCAGTTTGCCTATGTCTTTATTTATGAGGTCCATGATGATATATTCAATGGCTTTAAGATGAGGCTGGTCAGTCGTATAGGTCTACAATTCCCTGGGTCTGCTGCTAAGACACCTGTCTGGAGGGGAATAACTGTTGCTGTTCTCCATTCCACAGTAATAAAGCCAGTGGTTATGCTGTGATTAAACAGGGTACTTAATGGTAATGCTAGTTTATATTTTTGTTTGTTTAGAAGACAGCCTAGAATGCCATCTGGTCCCACAGAAGCTGTGTTTTTTGCCTTAGACAAGGCACTAATGACCTGCTATTTGGACATGTAAGATGGAGGGGAGTTGGGGCAAGGTTTGTGATAAGTTTGGAGGGGATAAGGGAGTGAAATTTGGGCCAAATCTGTCCGCTAGCAGGTTTGCTATCACTGTGGGATCAGTGTGTCTGATACTGTTAGTCACTAGTTTGGCACATGCTTGGGTCCTACCTTCTAAGCTACATACATAGCTGTAAAAGGCCTTATGATTATACTTGTCTGTGACTGCTAAGTTTTTCTCAAAGTTACCCTTAGATGATTTGATATGTCGTTTTATTTGCCTGTTGAGGCTGAAGAGGGTGCTTGTCCATTGTTGTGGCCTCGCCTTAGTTTTCTTCAGCAAATTTTTGCATTTGTTGCAAAGTTTGTTGATGCTAGATGTCCACCAGGGTGGCTTTTTTTGCTACTTGAGGATCTGGCTTTGATTCTTTCTGGAAAAGCTGAGTCTATATACTTATGCAAGTGATTGTACAGGGCTTTAGTGTAAGTTTTGGTGTAGTTACCACTTCCAGCTGGGGGTAGGGCTTCGAATGCACTTAACCTTCCCCTAGGAGGGTATAGTTTGCGTTGATGAATTTTTTAGTCTGACTTCACCCTTTGTGAGTTCTGTTGTTAGTCCCAGTTCAAAGGTGACTGATTTGTGGTCAGATTTAACTAATGAGTGTCCAACAGTTGCGGTGGTGCATCTGTTTTCCATGTTAGTGAGGACCAGATCTAGTATGTTTGATCCTCTTGTTGGGGGTTGAACAAGTTGTTCCAGGGCATCTGAGTTAACAAAGTCAAGGAACTTTTGCACTAATGAATTAGGACTAGAGTAGGTTTCCCAGTTGATGATGGGATAATTGAAATCCCCCATGACCAGAGTGATTGGTAATATTTGGATTGACTCCAGTTTGGCTAGGTAAGCCTCATGTACATCATGATCCATGCAGGGAGATCTATAACTAGCTATGACTTGAATGGGGATCTTACCCACAGTAATCTGAATATGGAATAACTCCATGGAGTTGTCCAGTCTAACTAGTCGAGAGGTAAATTTAGAAATACCACCTCCTTTGGTTCTCACACGTTCGTCTTGCGGTCTGAAGATGTGGAAGGCATTGCAGCTTTGCAAGGCTGGGGTACTCTCTGAGGTCTTCAACCAGGTTTCTGTGACTGCACAGACATCTACAACCTCCAGTGACAGAAGTGCTTCCAGGATGTGCAGTTTTTGGTTTAAGCTCCTAGCATTTAGCAGCATAAGACTTATTTTGTTATGGTTGGCAATTTTCACATAAGCAGTTTTGTTTTTGAGACCATGCCTAAGGCAGATGCAGCAATTAGAACACTAGAAGAAATGCCTTGCAAAAAGGATACAAGGCCTAAACAATATATCCTGCATGAACTGTCTCAAAGCATAATCATTATATTCTGTTTCTTACAGACTGCTACGAAAGTGACCTGTTTCTAGCAAACAAGGCATCATTTGACCCATTACTAATGAAATTACATCACATCTGCAAGTCAAGTAATATCGGAAATACTCTATCCAAGGACCTAAACCTCTTTCACAACATTAAGAAAAATGATTGGAGAGGCAGATTTCTTACAGAGGATAACACTACTCTGTAACTGACTCCCCGTCCACACAAAACAAAGCCATCCCTGACCATCAGAATACAAGGGTCTATATTGTATTGTCGCAAGCTGACAATATGGAATCTGATATTGTCGGCACGACAATATCGAAAGTGAAGAATATCGGCCAGGTAAACGGAAATCTCCGTAGGGGGGAGATTTCCATTTACCTCAATGTAATGCGGTCTCGGAGTTGGTATATTTAAGTAGTGGGGGGTGTGCCTACGCCTTTTGGGTTTTCCTTTTGTTCTTTTTTTTTTTTTATACTCGTTCGATATTTTACTGCATCGATCAATTGTGTTCGACATTTATTGCTTCGATGCAGTAAAATTTCGGCGAAGTAATATAAACGCGAATACAAAGCTCACATACTCATCACACTGAAAACAGAATTAACTGATGCCACTCTCAAACTGTTTAGATATGTTATTGTTAGAAATCTCACACATTCAGCATTTGTTTACCGGGAAAGTCCGACTGGACACAGGTCCTTTCTCAGCAGAGGCCTGGGGAGAAAAGCTCCAAATTAACATGAAATACAAAGTACAACATTAAGAAAAGTACAGATGTTGGTAAAGTACAAACAAAAATACAATCTTGAGAAAAGTACAGAATTGATTAAAGTACAGAACTGATTTCAGTACCTAAAACGTTTGCATTGTATAAGTCTTAAACAATGGTTTAGTTAGTATTTTACATTGATATGTGCATTTCAACATAGTTTAATACTGACACTGATGATAATCACAGGTGTATGTAGAATCCATACGGGTGGTAGACGTGTTACTAGTCAGTAGTCAAAGGAATGTACTTGAAATACACATATGTATTGTTTAGGCAATATAATAACTAACCAAGGCAAGTGCAGGTACAGAGCCATGTGTTCGTTAAGTGTAATTTTAGTCTTTCGGCTTTTCCCGGTTAGGGGTCGCCACAGCGGAATGCCGGTCCACTAATGATTGGCAGTGGATTTTTATGGTGCCAAGTTGCCAGCCCAACACCCAACCTTCAAAGAAGGCACATCCATTCACGCACGCACCTACCTGCATGTCTTTAAATGTCACACGACCGTGGGGAGGACATTGTGAATTGTTCTGTAGAGCTGTGTAGTGTGTTCCATTTTTTAAAATTGAAGTTTGAAAAGAGTGATTCCCCAGTTGAGTTATTGGCTTTAGTGATGTCCAGAAGTAGTTTATTACTAGAGAAGAGAGATCTATTATTGGAGTGTGGTTGTATGAGATTCTTGACAGAAGAGGTATTATCTGGTAGATTTTGTGGGCAAAAGTTATTTGATTAAAGAGCAGAAGTTGAGGGAGTTCTAGCCAGCTCAGTTGCTTAAGGGATAAGCAATGGTGTGATCTGTATGGGGAGTCTGTAGCGAATCTACCAATTTTCTTGTAACAGGATTCAAGTGTGGTTAGATCAGTTTTTCTGAGGTTAGTTAGAATTGGTGAGGCGTAGAGCGGAGTTGACAAGAGGTGTGTATGAGAGATGGCAGCTTATGTGTTGTTTGTTAGAAATTGTTTGTTTCTGTATAGAACACCTAGCTTTTTGTGTACCTTTCTTAATGGTTTGAGATACATGAATATCAAATTTCAAGTTATTATCAATTTCTACACCCATTAGTTTAGTGTGGGTAACTGGTATGATTATGGTTTTATTTTATAATTTGATATCAAATGAGGGGCTTGATGTGGTTGATCTTGTTGGGTTGAAGAGAAGGAGTTTGGTCTTGGGGTCAAGGATAAGATGGGTGTTAGTAAGTCATGTTTCAACAGATAGGAAGGAATCTTGGGTTACTGACTTTAGGTCTTGTACGGATGGGGCTTAGCATATTAGGGTGGAGTCATCAGCATATTGGATCATAGAAGCATGTAGAGTAGAGGTATGGAGATTGTTGGTAAAAAGAGAGAACTGCAGGGGCCCTAGTATCGAGCGTTGTGGAACTCCTAAGGAAACTGGAAGAAGAGGGGAGAGATTGTTTTGCCATTGAATGGCTTGCTGCTTACCTGATAGGTAGCATTTGAACCATGTTCTGGATTACTGACTAAAATTTAGGTTAGAGAGGACATTCATAAGTATATTATGATTTACCATGTTGAAGACCTTAGAAAGGTCAAGAAGGATGGCAGATACAAACTTTCCATTGCTTCTATGCTGATTAACAGTATTACTAAAAGAAATTAGGGCTGTGGTGGTGCTGTGATGGGACGAAAGCCATGCTGAGTATTTGACATAAGTTTGTGTGTTTAGGTAGTCCAGCAGTTGTGTGTGAATCCATTTCTCTAGGATTTTGGACAAGGGAGATAGAATGGCAATTGGGCAATAGTTGGGCAGTTCTGAGCAATTACCACCTTTGTGTAAGTGTAGAATATGGGAGGTTTTCCAAATATCAGGGACTAAATTTTCAGATATAGATCCATTTATAAGTATGGCTATTGGATATGCTATTGCTTATGGTGCAATTTGCAGATAGTCAGCTGGAACTTTATCTGTGGCTAGTGTGGTTAGTTTTAGTTTTTTTAGTAGTTTTTATGTTGTTCAGTATGAAGGGGTTGGTGTTATTCTGTGGGATGGAAGAATCAGAGATGGTGAGGAAGTAATGAGAATTAGAAAGGACAAGAATAGTTTCTATGAAGTATTTGTTGAATTGAGTAGCTATGTTGTCTGAGCTATTGGTTGATGATGAGGAGGAAGTACTGGATTTACCTGGGAGGAGTATTTTATTTATGGCAGTCTAGAACTTTTGAGGGTGGTTTTGATGCTTTTTTGAACATTATGGAGGTGATTTTGTCAAGTTTAACTAAGTTCTTTGCTTTATTTTGAAGTTTGAATGTTTGTTTTGAGGCTTGGGATTTGTTTTTATGAAATTGCTCCCATGCTTTATCTCTTGAGCAAAGATCTACATTTTTTACTTAACCAGTGTGCATAACTAGCTTTGACCCTAATAGTTCAGAGAGGAGCATGCGGATTTAGAATATCTAGGAAGGTGGTATTAAAGAATTTAACAGCTTCTTCTATGGTCATTTGTCTTAGAGGTTCCCAGTTGCAGCTTTTTAGTGAGGAAATTAAGTCATCAGGGTTGAATCTTTTTTTATTTATTTCTAATTAAGCAGAAGGTGGTCTGGTTCCCAATATGGATATGCTGTCTTAGAAGAAAGGTTGGTTAGTGGTCACTCAGGCCATCTGAAAGATAACCAGATTGTAAGGAATGGGTGGGTCTGTTAGTCATAATCTAATCGAGGATGGATTGTTGTTTGGATGACTTGAGAGTCCTCGTAGGAGATGTGATAGTCTTGGTGAACCCATGGCGGTTGAAATGAGTTGTTGGAGTTTGTGAGGAACAGGTGAGCCAATTAATGTTGAAATCTCACATCAGGGTGGTTTCTTGTGGGAGGGCACTGGAGGTCCAGTGTAGTATATTCTTTTGTGTGGATATGTTGCTCCCAGGTGGGATGTATCCACCAATAATGTTTATGCGTTTCCTGGGGTTAATTTTTAGTCTAGCAAATATTAGTTCTGCACAGTCAAAGTTGGGCATGGTTAGCTCTAAGGCCGCAACTGTTAGGTGATTTTTTTGAATAGAATTGCTATGTGCCCACCCCTTTTGATTTTTCTATTTATGTTGAATATTGTATCCGGGCAGGAGCTAAGATTTCATTGTTACTGTTTTCGGGTTTTAGCCAGGCTTCAGTTAGAATTACAATGTCAGGATAGTAGAGGGAAAGTAAAGCACGCAGTTCATGTACTTTGTTCCCTATACTCCTGATGCTTATGTTGAGGAGGTGAAGGTCTGAATTACTGTGCTGGGTTAATATTGTATTGTGTTGTAAAGGGGTGTTCAAGTTGGTGGAGTCATTTTGTGTTGGATCAGGGCATGGGTTTGGGTGTATGTCTCCAGAGAGTTTTAGTTGCAATTTAATATGTACGAGAAGTTTAGTGAGTTTGGTTTGAAGTTTGGCAGGTTTCAGACAGGTTTGGGTTTTTGTTGAGTGGGTAGAATTTGCTTGCTAATTAAGCTATGTGGGTGGTGTTGAAGAGGTTTGGAGCTATCTTATAATTTAGGAGTTTGACTTGATGATATTGGGTAAATGTCTGCCAGAGAGGATGGTTGAAGTTATGTAGCTGATTCTGGTATAATGTAAGGTTATATAATAGTAATAGCAGTGCGGTTGTACCTGTCTGGAGGGCTAGGATGTTTAAGTGTTGACTATTTTGGGGTGACATTTTGGGTGGGGAAGATGATGATTAGCTACAGCAATAGCAAACAGAGGATCTACAGAGAGGCTATGGATAGGGATAGAGTAAGTATAGTGATGAGGGAGGGCGTGGACTGATTTGGATAATGAGGTGGGGATATGAGAAAAACATACCTGGTGTCACTGTGCTCTGATGCAAGTGGGAACTTCATAGGATTAAAAAGAGAAGGTGTTTAAGCATGAGAAGAATCTGTTCATACTGAAAACATGAGCAATAAAACAGACCTCTGATATCACTCTATAGATAGAGTATTAGCAGAGAATTCACAAGTCACACTACAGTGAATAGAAGTGCTAACATTTTTTATCACAATATAAGAATATTTTCTGCAAATGAAATTTGACTTTTGCCTCATATTTATTAAAATCTTAGTTCTTGATACTGCTTCTGCACAAAAGTGGGCCTTTTGCATTTCTGCCACACTTCAGATACTTTGTGCTTTGTGCAGAAGAGGCTTTTGAGTTTGACCTGTTGTAATGTATCGCCTGACACAGCCACACAAGGTCCATGTTGCCTAGAACATTAGTTAAATGATCTAAAAATAAAATATACTTCTTGGAAGGAGCAGTTTGTGCTTGAAACAAGAGCTGCCTTTATTGTTCATACAGTTTTTCTCTCTGAGCTTAAAGGGCTTGACTTCTGTAGTACACAAGGCATTTATTCAGTACCAGTCACTCTCACAGCCAATTTTTAGAGCACAATAATAGCTGTCGGGCTTCTAGTAAATAGTTCATAAGAGGCACCGATGGTAAGCCTCTTAGCAGTTGTATCATCTCCTGGAGGATTTGGCATGAATCCTGCATGAAAAACTGACACACAGCAGAAAACTATGCCAACACTGGCACAGTCTAGACAGAAAGCAGGAAGCCTAGAATGGCTGTGCTGAAAGAAGGCTTATGTAAATAAACACCAGAGGGGTTTATTAAACATGAAATGATCAAATGCTATTGGTCTGTCTTTCTTCATTTCACAGTTAGATTTATTATTTCAGTTATGGTATGAAAAATGTTGTGAATTTTCCAGGATTCAGATAACATATCTCTTATCATAAAATGTCATAGCTGGATTAAAGTTTTCTAAAATTACAACTCCTGGTCTGAATTTTTGGTAATTCCATTTGTTTTTCCTGCCACATCTAGTACATTGCAATAGCTGAAATACGGAAATGCAGAACATGCAGTTATTTTATTTATTTTTGTAGCAGGTAAGTGGTTCGGAGTAAATGGCCACTTTACAGCCATTGCATACTCACACACTAAAGATGTAAAATGGTTACCAATGCTTAAGCCATATTATGTAAAGCACATTAGTACTTGAAAATAATAAGTGAGCACACTGACAAGTCAGAAACAAGACATAACAGGGCGATTATTGTAAACAAACTCTATAAACAAGAAATAAACGAATCCTACCAAGTAGAGCACGTTTTGCAAACTCTATAAACAATTCTTATGGATGAAGTATAGAATTCCAAGCTTCTTCCTATAGGAGAATAAGGAAGAACAGCTCCTTGTATATTTTCTCTGTATAGATCTGAATGGAAATAGAGATGGTTGGTTGTGGAATGTATTAGTCAACTATGAAATGACCTTCTAAATGTTATAAAAAACTCCCATACAAAGCACATGCAGACCTTCTAAATGTTATAATAAACTTCCATACAAAGCACATGCAGCAGCTGGAGAGACCACAGAGGTTCCTCACCTGGAGAATCCAGGGCCTCAAACATCTACCCTACACAGATAGGCTAAAAGCCCTGTCCCTCTACTCAGTCTCCTACAGACTTTTCAGAGGTGACCTCTGCCTGGCATACAAAGCAATCTCAGACCCCGCCCTGATGGGACTGCTGCATATCCACAAGTCAAGCTCCACTCGAGTAACCCGCACGCGTGACCTCAACCTGGTCTGTGACATCAACAGGACATGTTGGCGGGACAGATTTGTGTTACAGAGAATCCTCCTTTTGTGGAATAGACTCCCTCTCTACATAAAGCAGAGTACCTCATTAAACCTTTTTAAGCACAGAGTGGGTAACTGAATGGGAAACAGAAAATAAGCTTCTGGGATTCCACCTGTGTCCCTGCAGGACAGTGGCATAGGGTGCTGACTTGTTGGAACATGGGCTAAATTCTTGGCTAGGTTTGTAAGGGCCTCAGGTCCAATAGCCTAGTAACTTCCTATGATCCTTTGTATAGATATATATATATATATATATATATATATATATATATATATATATATAGTGTGAGAACTACATTATACTTGGCTTGTGAGTTTGTTTTCCTGATGTAACAAATCCCCCCATGTTTTTGTGTCATTGCAGGTGTTGTCATGTCTGTGGCAGCAATATCTGATGTGTGTTGACACTGTCGGTATTATACTAATATCACAGTTGGAGTCAATGATAGCCACAATCTGTAGTCTTTCACGCAGCTGTTTGGATACAGGATGTGTATGTCATCTCTGATGTCTGTCGCTTAAGTAATGGACAAGAAAAGGTGTAGCACACAGCCCTGATGTGTGGACCTGATCACTGGCCCTGAGATATAGGTCACTTCACACATTTTGACATATTTAGATGCCACATATGTGATAAAATGGTCTACCCATTTGGCGATATAGGTGTTTATAGTCACATCTGACAGTGTTGAGTGAATACCTCAGTGTGGATTTGTGTCAAATATCTTGGGCTTGTCAAGTTCAAAAGGATGATAGTGTTGTCATCATGCATGGCCTTGATGACCTCTTTGAGGACATCTAACAGGTATGACAGGCATGATGCAGCGTGAACAACTCACAGAGTTCTGTTGCACACAGCCGGGATATTACTAGTGTCCATTTAGTAAAGATCCATGATGACATGTTGGTCTACCTCACAGATGAGGAGAATTAGGATGTGTCTATACTTGCATTCATTGGGTGTTGTACCCCCCAACTCAGATGGCTGCATGCTGATGTACACCCTTTAAAGGAACATAGTCTGTGTGGAGGGTGTTTTGAAGTGTGTATTCAACTATGTCAGGAAGGTGTATGTGATGTGACACGTGACAGGCAATCTGTGATGTTGTCACAGCCCATTGAATCTGTGTGACAGGCCTGGATGAAGGTAAGACAGTGCATACTGGCTATCCTGATCCGGCTTAGAGTTTGAACATAATCTCCCATGCAGGTATCATTGAGAAACTTTCCCAGCTGGGGATTAAACCTTATGTCACTAGATGGGTAACCAACTGGCTCACTGACAGAACACATACTGTCACAGTTGGTGAATCAACCTGTACCAGAAGAGCTGTCATCATTGGCGTATCCCAGGGATCTGTGCTTGCCCCTTTACTGTTTGAAATCTATTTCTCAACAGTTCATGCTAAAGTATACTGCCTTTGGCTTATCACGTTTGCTGATTCTGGCATATGGTGCAATCACCAAGTCCACCTATGATGATAACATACTGTACTACAGTAGGAGCTAACACAGACAAATAATTGGTGACAAAGCAGCATTGTCTGCAAATAAATGCAAACATGTGTTTTTATTTTGTCCTTCTGCAAAGTGGAATTCCCTACTAATTACAATATTGAAAACAGTCCCACTATGCTGAAACCCAGTGATATAAGCACTGGGAAAACACATACATAGCAATCTGAACTTCGACCACCAAGTGTCCCCACTAGTATTGAAACCGTATGTTGTGCACATCATAAGTCACTCCATCGTATTCAGATCTGATGATTATATTACAGCACTATACTCAAACCTCATCAGAACACTAATACAGAGTATAATGCTTTATTTTGCATGTACCTCACTAGACACATGCAGCAGATGGAGAGACCACAGGGATTTCTCACCAAGAAAACACAGGCCCTACAAACCATGCCATGATGTATGTGGGTAGACTGAAAGCCATGTCACTGTAATCTGTATTGTATAGGATGAGGTGACTTCTGCCTGGACTCCAGGCAAGTCTCTAATCTGCCATTGTGGGAATAGTGCACATCCACAAAAAAGATATACCTGATTAAATCAGTGGTGTCTGGTGAGGAGACTAAGGCAAAAGAAGTGTCAACCATGTTGGTGTATAAGGCTTTCCATAATGTCAAGCAAGTGCACGCACACACACACACACACACACACACACACACACACACACACACACACACACACACACACACACACACCAGATGACTGCAGTGAGAATAGAACCCCTACCTAAGTACACAGACTACAGAACTCTGCATTTAAGGCAAACTCCACACCTCAAGTCTGACTTGCAATGTCTCAGACAGCACTTTATAGTTGATGACATCATCAGTGTCTGTTGAGGAGATTATGACAATAACAGTGTCCCACATGCCTTGTAAAATCTCTCTGTAATGTCAAGCAAGTGCACACACACACGCACACACCACACACACACACACACACACACACACACACACACACACACACACACACACACACACACACACACACACACACACACACACACCCAACAGTAACATGACTCAGCCATGAAGCTTAAAACTTATCTTGTCTCACTGGCCATTTGTTACTTTATCCGAATGTCTGCCTGCTTCTCTATTACTCACACTCAATGACCTTTTGTATCAGTCTAAGTTTCCTGCCCCCCCCCTCCACAACACTGTGCAAGTTATGATAACTGTGCCATATCCCTGTTTTCTATCTTTTGGATTCAGGGATACATAAGCTTTGTGTCTGATGCTCAGGGTGCATAGCTGACTTAGTATATCTGCATTTGTGATGCTGAATTGGTAATTGTACCTTTGACTTATATCGGTCTTAGAAAGTTAGACAGTTGATAGATCAATCTTTTTTTCCTTCATTATTGTTAACGCTCTTGTGAGGGTTGTGAAGTCTGAAACAGAAATGTGTATCATTACATTCTAACTTTTCTATTTAATGATTTTCCAGTACAAACGTATGGTGCTAAACTGGGGGCATGCAAAGACCATCACTACTTTTGAAGGATATGACTGTGAATCTTTGATGCCTGAGGCCTACTACTTCATAATGGACACATACAAGTCAAATAAGTCTCTGCTGTCACATGTTAAGGGCACTTCTGTAAAAATCACTCAGCTTTTACTTGCTTACACTACCAAGTAATAACACGCACATGGTGTAAACAGACCATGTAGGCTTTATTGAATTTGGCTGACTGTCTTTCTTACTGTTGCTTATACTTCATAAGTGCCTTAATCAGTAAATTGTTTTTAAAAATCTGTTAAAAGAAGTCCTTCCAGTCCCAAAAACTCTCCAGTCTTTCTTCACTTCCTTTTATTTCCTCTTTTATATACTAACTAAAATATTCCCAATGATCTACCCATTAAAATTCTTTCATAATCTCCTCATACTAATGTTTCCTTTCTTCAGCAGTTTTTCTGAATTTAACTTCCATAATGACTTTTTTCTTACATCTCACATTTTCCCTTCCACCATTAATGCCTTCCTTTTCTGCACACTAAAAGATTCTCAGAATTCTCCATATTTTATTATAACAAAAGTTCTCATATTTTGTTACGTCGCCCTAACAAATTCTTACCACTGTTCTCATAATCAAATATACATGCAATGATGCCAGATAAATTTCTGGATTATATAACTGAAGTCCATTATTTTTCCTTTTATTTCATGCAGTACCTCTCTTTATAGGATTCATCCTAGACTCCGATATTTCCCCAATCACAATTTCTAATAATTCCTTTTCTCTGCCTGCTGGAAACACAACTACTGGTCCCATTTACAATGTTTCACAATAATAATTAATTTAATACAAAGTTTCACAAAAGTCAATGTAAACATTTTCCATAAACTTATCATGTTTACTTTACCAATACCTCTTCCACTCTTTTCAAATTACTTCCTTTAATCCACATTAATGCCTAATTTTGAAACTCCCTTTCTTGTAATGTGTTCCCCCTATTTTCACCATATCATCATATCCCTTGCTTCTTTCTCTACTGAGACATAATCCTACATAATTTAAATATTCTCTCACCATATTTACTTCTTTTACCCATACTTTATTGTTTGCCAACATAATTAAATCATCTATGCAACTTTATATCAAAGGTAATTACTGTCTTAATTTTTTCATTCCCATGTTTACGTGTGCCAGAACTGTATTCACAACTAAATTAAGTAGCATTGTGTTCAGTGGGCATCCCTGATTAGCACCTGCATGCATTTCTGTTTTCTCACTTCCATCTATATACCAGCACCTTAACATATATTCTCCTGTAAAAACCCTGAGAAAATCATCACTTTCCATCTCATGCCATGACTCTAAAATGTTCTATATTTGTTCACAATACATAGAATCAAATAATTTTAGTACATTACCAAAGACAATCTTCCATTCTGTCTCTCTGTTTTGTTTATATAATCCACTAGTTCCTTTATTATAATTAACACACTCTTCACATTTATTCTTTTTTATTCCAAAAATACTTTCATGTAATTCTTTCTCCTATACAATATCAAACCTCTTCTGCAGCATTTTTTTTTATAATTTTATAATCTGTGTTATACAACATTGTGGGTCTCCATTTCTACAAGTTTTAACTCTTACCCTTTTTCCACAAAAAAAATATCAAAACACATATTTAACCATTCAAGTCTTACTTCTGAAAATCATAATCTTTCTTCTTTCACTATTTTTTTATAAAACTCATATCCTAACCCATCTTCACCTGGAATACTTTATATTCTTCCCTCTTTTAGCATATTGTTTAAGTTTCCCATTGTTACTTCTTTCCCTAACAAAATCTTCACACCCTCATCTATTCTTTTTATTTTAAAATCAGCTTTCATCTCCTCTTCTTTCAGTTTGCATATTATTTATGTACTCTCCTACACCTTCCATTATTATAATACCCATTTTTTTCAAAATAATATCCTTACTCAGCTCTACATCCAACACTAGACCTTCTTCTTTCCTTACCCTTTTACCTAAATAGCTGTAGAAGCAAATTACAGTTCCCCCATGGAGAGAGAGATACGTGTAGTATTCCAAGGCAAAAACACCACCACCAAATACTTTAATTTAAATAAAATCTAGCACCAGCAAATGAATAAAACAACAAATATAAAATCTTAATCTTCAGAACAACCAGGATAAGCACTTTTGGCTATGTCTTCATCAGATCCTGGATCATTTAAAATGTATTAAACACAATTTGAACAGGAAAAAAAAAAATATATATATATATATATATATATATATATATATATATATATATATATATATATGATGTAAAAAAAGACAAAATAAGATAGAAGCCAAACACAGTCTCTGTCTTTGATGCCAAAGACAAAAATAACTTTTTATAGCAATATTATTATCCCATTTTGATTCCAAAGAAGTTGTACACATCTCCCCTTCCAAATAATCTACAAACTAGTCAAAGTGATTTTCTGTATCTTGAGGATCAGACATTTCATACCAACAACAACAGCATATGCATTGTAATAAAAATGAAAGATTACAAAAAAATATCTAATTTAACTAGCTCTAAAAACAGGTGTGCACTCTACAAATATGGAGTCATCTTAGATGACTGTCACTGTTAAAGTGACACCCCTACCCCGTTTTTTGAAAAAGGGGTTGTGGATGGATGGATCAAAAAAAAGTATAGTTTAGATAGAGATCCTTTTAAACATGAAATACAAGTTATTTGTAAGCAATTATAAGGATGATTGCCAAATTCATCAAAAGTACACTTATGGTCAGAAAAGGAAGCAGGTCCAGTATGGCTGTGAAATTACATCTAGCAAAGTACTAGAAATAAAAAAATAATCAACTTTAAATCATCTCTGTCCATGTCAAAAAGTAAAAGGGTAGCTTTGTCCACAAAAAAAAAAAAAAAACCCAAATGTTAAACATCCCTTTAACAGTGACATTTTGAAGTCATCAAAGCAAACAAGCTGCATTCCAACCAATAAAATGGTTGTGATTGTTCAAAAAGAACTGCACATGAGGTAGTAAAGTAGAAGTTTAAAAGCAAATAAGAATGTAAGCCACAGACTGATTAGGAATAACAGTGTCTATGTACCACCAATGTGGTATCAGGTACAACAATACTAGCAGAAAGTACTACAAGAACTAGGCCAGAACATAATATTTCCCTTTAGAAACTATACAGATACGGACCATCATCATACAAACTGCAACTAATTTACTTGTTCTTGAAATAATAAGCACGTCTTGTAACACAGCAATATCTGAGTGTAAAGCAGAAACCTAGCTACTTAGTAGTAAATGGTTTACTATGTCACCAATACTGTTAATACTTAGGGAACACATTGAAAAATTAACAACTGCTGAGCTGTTTGGCTTTTTAAATTGCATGAGTTTATATTTTGCTGTTTAGTATAAGCATTCTTAATAACAGAAGCAACTGTACAAATCCAGTTAATCCCATACTTAATTCTTTTAACATTACAGAATAATTAAAATGTATTATCAGTAGAAATAGTGAAAGCAATCTGAAATAATTGACACTCTCAGATTCAACATCAGAGGGTTCAGTTAAAGTAATTATATTCTAGTGGAAGGGAAAGATACTGATACAGTCCGCTCTTGAAGACAGTCAAACCAAATATATTCAGCACTATCACACTGTACCAAGACTTGCAATTAAATCTTGGATGTCTTTTCTCGTCACATTACTTGCAACATTTTAGAATGCTCATGGCAAAGGTATTCAGTGTCTTCATAGAAGAAACAAATCACAGACTTGGAGCCACAGTGCAAAGCCTTTTGGCAACCCACAACATTAACTACGCTCTCTAAATGAATAACTTAATGGTGAACTATAAGTGACCAAACTTCCCAGCCTCCAGTCTATATACCTCTAGGATACAAAATCTTGGGAATATTGCAAACAGCAGAGCAGCAAGAATGGAAAAATTAATGACTATAAATGTCATCCAAAATACCTCTTCTGAACTGTAGGAATATATACGATTTGAATCTGAAAGATCAAGAGCATTATAATGAAGCTATGGTTGCAAAGTATGTTTAGCAAAAAATGCAGCCATGAATCAATAAGCCCCAGAAAGACAGAGAAAAAAAATAAAAAAAATGTAGAACTTAAATGGAGAACTGACTTAATGTCTGCATCAAAAATACCAAGTGGCTTTATACCTGTGTCCCACACAGAAGCTACAAGAAGCCTATTAATATATTTACTATTCTTGACAGCCTAGTTATGCAAGAGTGATTTGTGCAGTTATGTCCTGCACAGCTACTAGTGTATGGCAGCCTTAACTGAGGTTGCTTCCTCTCTGGGCTGCAATGACTCACTTTCCTCTACACCTTCCTAAACGTCACTATTGTTGCAAAGTTCCAGAGACTGGCACTGTACTTCAGAAGAGGAAAAAACTGTTGCATGAGCAGGAAAATGAACTTTTAGTTTCTTTACAATGTGAACTGGTAACATCACCTATCATCTTCACTATTACTTTATCAGATAAACCACATTCACTTAATATTTTTATTTTCATTTTAGACCATCACCATCAGTGACAGCAAACACAAATACAAAGAAACACCTTCCACAGAAAGTACAATTACACTCAGTTGACACTCCTCTTTGACTCTTAGCAGGAAACACTAATACAGTGTCATCTGCTGAGGAGAGCAGCTGTACATCTTGTTATACAACTTTATCATTCACAGCAAGAGGTTCTGCGGTTTGATTCTTCGCTAGGGTGCCTTTTGTACAGAGTCTGCATGTCCTCCCTTTGTTCACGTGGGTTTCCTCTGGGTTCTCCAGTTTCCTCCCACATTCCCAAGACATGATGCAGGAGGACTGGACGTTGGGTGCCAGGCTGGCAACTACACACAGTAAAACTCTACTACCACTTGTTCTGCAGACCGATAATCCACGGTGGCAACCCTTAACAGGAGCAGCCGAAAGGAGAAGAAGATTAACATGGATCATAAATATAGCTCTCTATATTTCATACAAATTCTTACAATAATACAGTTCTTAAATGGCAATTATAAACTTAATTTCAGACACATCCCTACACTTTCAATCACAATCACTTCTGTTTTCTTTTAATACAGTTTCACAATACCAAATTTTTATACAGCAGTTCTTTGCATCTAGATTTCTATTAGCTCCATATAATAATAAACAATATCCTGTCAACCTGTTCTACCATTTTTACTCATATGACCCCTGTTCTCATATAGTATCATCCCCATGTCACTTTTCCTGAAAGATTTATATTCATATTCTTTTATGTCTGCCAAAAGCATGTCCAACCTTTTATATACCAACAATACATGTTCTGTACACCAGCTTAAAACACTTTTATATAATCTTTCATTTGTCCCTTAACAGGTAATTCATTTATTAGTAGCCACTACAAAAAATCAAATGCGTCTCATACAGTTTAAAATCTCTTCCGCGTTTCCACTATAGCTTTTCTCTCTACATCCTGCAAAGCTGACCATTGTCTCACATAATAATTTTGTTTGAGTATTTTGTTGATATACTGACTATCAGAAAATTCAGTTCCCCTCAGCATTTGTTTCCTTCATATCACATTTCTTCTTCATTTTACCAGTTTTAACTCTTCCTATAGGTCTTCATATTTTTCTAAAACATTGTCCATTATACCCTGTCTCTTATGCCATCTCTTGTATCACCCAGAATAAGTGCAAGGATACCAAATATACAACAGGGTTTATTAACTCTAACCGCCCTCTCTCCCTGGCACAAATCGAGGCCCTCTTTTCATTGGATTCAGCCTAGAACTCTATATCATACTGAAAGTATTATTGTTTCCCATATCATGCATACATATTTCTAAGATACGCAAATTCCCATAAGACATAATAATGCATCAAGATAACTTTTTTCCTGTATGACATAACATCTAAAATGCTTTCCACAGTATCACACTTCTTATCTCCTCCATCATTCCTTACCACTGTTTCTATATCACCTCCTGCTTTGTAAATGTTATAACTATCACACACATTTCATACACAGAAAGATAAGCTCCTCCAGTTTCAACAGCATTCCAAAAATGTTTGCTTTTTCTTTGTTTAGACTAAATCCTTCTTCATTTAAATCATTACATGTTTTCCTTAAGACTGCTATCACCAATGACTATATATTTTTTCTACAAATGAAAAATCACCTGTTTAGGACTTACACAATAGTAACAGTACTGCTTTTATTTCACAATGAGCATCTCTAAACTTCTTTTGGCAATTAATTGCTACTACATTCATGACCATAGTAAATATAACCTTGCTCACTGGACATCATTTCTATACTTGATTTATTTCATCCAACATTTTATTAACTATAATGCTATTCCATGCATGTCCATTTAATTTATTATTCCATTTACTACACCACAGCTTATTAATATTTCCCATGCTCTCTCATCATCTATACTAGTGAATATTTTTGCTTCATCTCATGCAAGTAATCCATTAATAACCATTTCCCTAGCTATACTGTCTACTGCCTCTTTATACTATTAACATTTAATTTACATTTTTCCTAAGGCACCATACACACCCTCAAACATGTCTCCTACTACCTTACTGAATCTTTTTCTAAAATTTTCAGAATCTTGTAATCCACATTACTTAATGAAATTGGCCCCAATTTTAATAACATTCTTCTCACCTTTTGACATGTAAATATAATCACTCTTTTACATATTACTTCATCTCTAAACCCCTCAGTCATCTTCTCATTCATAATCTTAATAAATAGTCCATTCTGCACACTTGTCATTTTCTTATAAAAGCATAACTTAAACCATCAGGTTGTATATACTATCTTTATTACCTTCTTGTAATACTCTCTCCAATTCAGTCACAAACATCTCTTTTTCAATCTGTTTTACCCTTTCCTCTTTTTTGTTCTTCCCTTTTCATACCATTTTTCTTCTGTATTACATTTCCTTCCTATAAATATCTGTAACATATTCTTTAACTAATGTATAATTTCATCTTGCCTACTATGTAGCCTCCCCCACTCCTTTCTTTAAACTATTCAACCTTCTTCATTCTTCACACAGTTTACAAAATGGTGTTACATATTCTTTCCTTTCTTCCTTTCAAGAAATATTTATGCCAAAATATTAACTTTTCATTATGTCACTATATTCACAAATGTCTATTTTCATGTTCATTCTGCTTTCTTCCTAAGATACCCTCACATTCTTGCACCACTTTATTGTATTCTCCTTTCATCTGTTTCCATTAGTTTTTCTTCATGTGTTCACATTGTAAATATCCCTTTGTGCTTAAGCCACCATTCTCATCATACTTTACAGACGTCCACTACTGCAATATGTTCAGACTGCAATATCTGTCCATTATATTTACTAATCTCCTCTGTTAACCTTTTTAACCCTCTCCAGTCATTTATTATTTTCATATTTTCTACTACTATTGTCATTATTGCTAGATGATTAGCAAACTCTAAAGTGCATCTCCCTCCCAAGAAAAAGTGAGCTATCAAACAGAAAGGGAGTCTGCTTGTTATTCTCCTGATAATAAAGCTTATAGAGATACCTTACCAGTGAAACTTTTTCCAATGTTCAAAAGGAAATCCTTGACAGACACAGAAAAGCACAGGAGTTGACTAGAAGAACCAGCAGTATTTTGGAAATGAACCAGATACTGATGGTGGGAGATGGAGACCAACAGGAAGAAAACCAGCAACTTGGAAATAAATGAATAATTGTTGGATTACAGAGCATCAATCACATTTGTGAAATATGGCTGAATAAAACTGGAAATATTGGACTTTTTTGACTTTGTTAAACCTGTACGGGAATCCAAAGCCTATGCCCTACTTCATGTCTTTAATGTTTGGAAAAACATTAAGGAGACATGAAGAGGAAGGAAAGAGTTAACTGAAAGAACAATTTGTGTTCTTAACATTATTTTCACAAGACACCACATATACTGAATGTTATACAGTAAAGCATTTTCAGTTATTTTTATGTGTTATATGGATACTAAAGTAAACAAGTGCCTTTTTTCTTCTTCTTTCTTCTTGTTTAGAGTTAAGAAACTTAGCCACTGCAATGTAGAAAGAGAATGACTGTAATGAAAAGTATTCCTTTAGCAAATAAATGGTCACACTGCAATATGAGAAGCTTGTAGCTGAAGACAACTGTGTATCTGGTTCTCATGTTTCTATGGAGATAAGCTGATAAGGGGGTAATAAAAGCAGAATACTTTTTTAATTTGTTTTCTGGAAGCATAAGGGTTAGCCCCATTACTAAAAAGGGTAGGGGGTCCTTAGTAATAGGTGCTAACCCTAACCTTATTGCTGTCCCTTCCCCAACTCTAGCCCTACACCTTAATATCATGAAAAACTTCCTGTAACATTGTTACTACACAAGAGAGACTCAGACAAACAAGCATTCACAAACAAACACAAACAGCCCTACATCTATTCTGTAACCTAATCCTTACCCTTAACCTAAAATACATAAACTCACACACAAACATCCAACACCCATCCTTCACTCATCCCTGACGCTAAATCTAACTCACATACACATGCGGTCTCACCCCCCCAACTCACTTACCTGTATTGATATTCCATACCATCGATGTATCCACCATTCAGCCATCCGTACCGTCAACATTAAAGCACACCCCTGTGTTTGCCGAACAAACATACATTCGTTCAAATGCAGGAGAACAATTATAACAGTACTTGTTGAACTAAATCTATCTAAATTAAAGGAATTCTGCATATATGTTAGTGAGTATGTAACCAGTTAAAGATTTGAACAAATATATATTATAGTACTATATGTAAAATTAGCTGAGCTATTTTAAATAATTATTAATGTGACAGATTCTTCATAAATCTTAGTAAGAACTGTTATGTATAACTGTCTCTTAAATGATGTACTTTGTAAGATAATACAATTCTAGTTCATGAGCTCTCAAGCTTTTATGTTTATACTTCTGATTTTCAGAAATGTATTTATTAATATATATTATTACCTCATGTCACTGAAAGCAAATGGATCTATGTTTCACTATGCATGTAATATGAATTATACTGCCTTTGCCTTGGTCAAGAGTAAAAAGGGTCTTCAGACAAGCTTTCTTAACCAGTTAACAAATATATATATATATATATATATATATATATATATATATATATATAAATAAAAGAAGGACAAAATATTGCAACCCTAATAGCCATGATTTCCAAATTAACACTGTATATCACACAACCAAAAGCCATGCTTAACTCCACAATGATCACAATCAGTGATGATTTGAAATGTTGGGACTCACAAAGCCGAGTACCAAAATGTGGAGACTGAATGACTGAAATTCCAGACTTACATGTACTAAGTCAAAGATTGTCATTTCTCAGAACATTCCCTTTTCTACAAGATATGGTCATTTTGGAGTTGTTATATACAAGACTGGGGGCTATGGGGGGCTTCCCCCCACAATGGGGGTGTAGGGAGCTTGTATAAACAGGTTTAAAGAGGAGAGAAGTTTGATATTCGAGCTTCTCCTGTATTTTAAGTCTTTTTTTCATTGTTTTCAGACTCTGCATTGTGAGTCCTGACATTTCAATAGGTAGCCATTATGTTCACTTATTTTTCACAGGTTCTTACTATGCGTGCAGTCTGGGAGAGCAATGAGTGCCTAGTCCAAATTAACAGCTGAAGAAGAATATTTCCTTATTCAGTTACTTGCTCAAAGTCTCACAGCAGGCAAACAGAGAATAAGAAATTCCAAACCCTGGACTGCAAGAAGCATTACCAATTGATAGCCTTAATTCTTTGTGCTCACTCCCATTTTACCATTTGTGAAGATGCTGAAAAAGGACGTGGGCTTTGCCAGCTTATCCATCAGCTAACAAATGGAGCCCCAGTAACACACAGTCCTTATGCAAAAGCTTTCTCACATTTTACTGTCAGTCCATCCTTGACTATTGTTATGTCACTAAGGAAGATACTAAATGGGAAAGGACTCAACAGTGACCCTAAAATCCTCCCTGCTGTCAGTCTTCAATGAGATCTCCATTTCCTCTTCTGACACACAAACTGTTTTAATGCAATTTTGCACACTACAGCACATTGCTACACTGTTCAGCTTATCCCAGTGCTCTTCTCTACAAAACACTCAGAATTTGCTGAACTCTAGGCGTGTTATCTTTTACTTTCCATTTCTTGTTCAGTGCATGAATGTTTTAGTTACTGTGTTATAATAACGGGGTTCCAGGTGCTCACCATCCTTTTAAGTACCTCCTTAATCCTTCTCTCCTCGTTGTTAGCTCCTGACATGAGAAAGACACTTCTACCCAGACTCATCCTTGAATTGTATGGATGCACGGACAGAACATACAGGGGCCCAGTAATTAAAATAGTCCCATGAGCTTCTATGGTCACTAACACAGCAACTGCCCCTTGTAGAAAGACTCTATAATGTTATTATAACTAAACATGCTTTAATTACAAAATGTACGTTACATTTCATTCTGTAATTTTGTTTACTCTGTAATATGATTTTACTTTAAACCCCTCAACCTGATCTCTTATGCACTATGATGTAGCCCTGTACCATTTCTAGTGCTCTCCTCTAAACTTTCTATAACCTATGTATTTCAGAAAGTAAGGTTTGTACATCCACTTTAGGTAGGACCTCACCACAGGAAACATAACATTCATTTTCCTGCTAGATCTGCACTTCTCTTAGTGTACTAGGGCATCTTAATTGCTCTCCACACAGTTCTGACACAACTGGTTCCTCTATTTCTTTCTGAGAATAGACTGGAAGCATCTTATAGCTCTTTTATTTTATTTCCATTTGATAACCAGGTAAGTGAACTGATCAAGAGACCCTTTTCAGCCATGACTGGGCCACCATGGTACAAGACTCAAACAGAAAATTATACATAGATTAAACAATACACAGAATTATACACAGTACAGTAACAAAGTAGCTTGTGTCGCCTCATGCACAAAGTGTCGTCGAGTTCGATTTTCTCAGCTAGAGCTGTCTGTGTGTGGAGGCATGTGATTGGGGCATGCCCTTTGCGCTGAAGGTCGTGTCAGGGCTGGGTACTCGGCATGTAAAATCAAAACCACTACCAAACATTAGCGGACCCGTCCCTCCTCTGTGCGACCCATAAAGACACAAAGAGACACAACAACAACAGTAACAAAGTAGAGACAAAACATTTGTATCTTATTTACAATTACAAATGCAAGTGATATTATTTATAGCATATACGATTAGGGTAGGGATTTAACCAGAAGTCATTTGTTAAAAGTGTATCTTTACAAGAAAGATGTGACTATAGAGTGAGCTGCAAGGACTGGTCACTGTCATGGAACCAAGAGCATCTGGTATCCTTAAACGGTTGTTTTTTTTGTTTATTTTTAAGTAATTGAAGTGCTTCTTACTGTCTCACATATGCAAGTAGCCAATTCCAAACAGCTGAACCTAGCCTAGAGATAGCGGTCTCTCTTGTGAAGATTTTAAAATGAGTTCTAATGAGTGTAATCCTATATTCTTGGCTATCTCTAAGTGTGTAGTTAGGCTCCTTGATTTATAATTTTTTTTCAGGGGAGCAGTGTCCCATTTTTTACAGCCTGTAGACTTGACAACTAAGAAAAAATGTATCTCTATCACTTACAAGTAGCCAGTTACACCACTGTAGAAGTTGTCAGCGATGAGTTCAGGGTTCTGCAAGAAGAACAAATATGCACCATTTGTTTTGTAATAGTTTGTATTTTACATGTGTTTGAGGTAAAATGTAAGGTTACAAGTGGGAGTCCACATTTGATTTTAGGGATAAGCACAATTTAGCTACGGCATTGTGTAGGGGTGAAAAGGTGAGAAATTCTATACCATAGTTTTAGTTATTGGAGTATCTTGCTAATAATATTGTATGCTTGGACAATGAAAGAGTAAGGTCCAAGGTAACCTCCAGGAACTTCTAAACTGTTACTAGTGGTAGTGTGTTGCATCTGTATCAGTAAAAATTAGACATGGGAATTAACTGAATTTTTGCAGGTGCCAAATATCATGATGTTAGACTTCAGGAGCTTGATTAGGAGCGTATTTTATTCATCCAGTGGCATAAGTCTGTAAAACTTCACAGTATGTAAAAGTTAAATCTTCACTTTTGAAAGGCATATGCACATTTTTCTGTTCTAAATAGATTTCCCTTGATTTTACTTATAGTATTTTGATCTCTATACTTTTATACAGCTAACAATAAATTCATTACCACAAAAAATAATGCACATTTACCATGACTTTCTAAGTGCTGATTCTAGGCCAACAGTTTTTCTTTTCATTTTTTTTTTGTTTACTCGCTACCTTTGCTACTCTGAGCACTGCAAGCAGGAATTACACGAATTACATCAGCTTTCCAGCAGCTTCCTAAAACTAATCCCATAGTAAGACACTGAATAATGTCACCAAGCGGTATCATATATTAGGAGAAATGTTAAAGTCTGTTTCATCTAAGTACAGCTATACATAAACTAATGCAATTACCATCCCACATACATTCATAGGTTCATAGGGGTGCACTAGGCTAACGGCCCTGGAGTCTTTACAAGCCTAGCCCATAGGATTATCCTGGCATTGTGCCATCCAACCTTAGTTCCCAGTACCTCTGTCGTGTAAAGCCACTGGAGTGATCCCTGGGGTGAAATTTCTATTTCCCATCCACTCATCAAGATTTCTCTTGAAGAGGGTCAGTGAGGTGTTCTGCTTGACATGTATGGGATGTCTATTCCATCGCATGGGCAGTCTCTGGGTTATGAACCTGTCCCTCCAGCATATTCTGTTGATCATGGCAATGAGGTTGAGGTCTCTGCAGTGTGTGGTGCGGAGGGATTGGGATTTCTTTAGATGTAGCATTTCTAAGCGAACTTGGTCAGACATGGCTTTGTAAGTCAAGAAGAGATCAGCTCTAAGTAGGCGATATGAGACAGAGAACAGCTGGAGTTTTTTTGAGTCCGTCCATATAGGACAAATGTTTAAGGCCTAGGATCCTTTTTGTGAGGTACTTTTGCAGCCTCTCCAGTTGTTGCAGGTGTTTAGTGAGGTACATGCCAAACAGGGCATTGTACTCAATGATTGGCCTAATGAGGGAAGAGTAGAGCGAGAAAATTACCTCTTTTCTCCTGGATGCAAAATCCTTAGCAATGAGATGTGCCACATAGAAGGACTTTATGACCACAGTGGCAATGTGGTGGGTCAAAAGAGAGGTTACTGTCAACCTGTGTTCCTAGATCTCTTATAACTCCTTCTGTGTTCAGTGGACTACCATCGATGTGGTAATTCATGAGAACCGGGTTTTTCCCAAAGGGGATGATGACACATTTTTTGGCATTGAGCTTAAGGCCATGGTTCTGACACCAGTCATTGGTGTAATTGAGGCCTTTCTGTAGGATGTCAACATCACTTGGTGAGTTAATAATAGCTTTCAACTTGCAATCGTCTGCGAACTTTGTCAGCCAGAGTCCCTTTGTGTTGGTCTGGACTTCAGAAAAGTAGATACCAAGCAGGAGAGGACCCAGAACCAAACCCTGTGGGACTCCACTTGTGACAGGTCAGCAGTCTGACTTGGAGTCAGCTAGCCAGTTTGGAACCCACCTAGTGATATATGGGTTGATGCCTAGCTTAGTGAGTTTTTCTATGATTCCTGAGTGGGGAATGGTATCAAAGGCCTTGGCCAGATCAAGGTAGGCTGTATGAACCACCTTGCCTTCATCCATAGCTCTGGTGACTGACTCAGAGAAGTAGACCAAGTTGAACAGGCATGATCTACCTTTCAATAAACCAAACTGTATGAGATCCAGTGTTTGAAGATTCCCTATATCCTTGTTTATTAGGTCCATGGTGATGCATTCCATAGCTTTGCATATCAGACTCATCAGGCTAATGGGGTGATAATTCCCAGGGTCTGTAGTCACTCCTCCTTTGTGGAAAGGGAAGCAGTGCGCCATTCGGTAGGGAAAAAGCCTGAGGTGAGGCTGTGATTGAACAGGGCACACAGGTGAGGTGCCAGTTCACTCTGTAGTTCATGTAGAACACAGCCAGGGATATTGGCAGGTCCCATAGAAGCTGTATTCTTGGCCTTGGACAGTGCTGTTTTAACCTCTACAGCAGTAATACTATGTGCCTGGCAATCTACTGGTATTGTGACTGGTCCTTTCGGGGGGGAGAGAGGGGTAAAGTTGTCATTGAATCTGTTGGCCAGTATATTGGCAGTATCTGTTGGCTCGGTATAGAAGGTACCACTGTGCAGTAGCTCAGAGCAAATCTGGATATTGCCATGGATATTCTTTACATAACTATAGAAGGCCTTGTGGTTGTCTTTACTATCTGCTGCAATTCTGTTTTCATAACTAGCTTTAGAGGATTTGATGAGGGATCTCAACATTTTGTTGAGGCTGATAAGGGAGTTTTTCCAGTCTTGAGACTTCACCTTATTCCACATCAGTTTCCTCCTTCTGTTGTAGAGTTTGTTTATGGCAGTGAACCACCAGACTGGCTTCTTTTTTTTGGAGGAGAGCATCTTGGTTCTAGTGGGTATGGCAAGATCCATGCATTTGTGTACGTGTTCATACAGTGCACTGGTGTATGATTCGGTGGTCATGCAACTATTCTCCATTTGCATGGGTGCCTTGAAGTTAGCCACCTGTTTTTAGGAGCCCAAAGTTAGCTTTGGAGAAGTTTTTCATGATGGTTACCTTTGCAGGGGGTGGGGTGGGTGGGAGGGATGTGGATTTCCAAGGTAATTAATTTGTGGTCATATCTAACCAGCGAAAAGTTGACTACTGGTGTAGAGCAACGGTAGCCCATATTAGTAATGACCAGGTCAAGGATGTTGCTACCTCTAGTGGGGGTAAGAACGAGCTGGTCCAGGGCACTGGAATTAATGAAGTCCAGAAAACATTGGGCAAGTGTATTGGTACATGAGTAGTTTTCCCAGTTAATGGAGGGGTAGTTAAAGTTGCCCAGTATGACAGTGTTAGGCTGGACCCTAATATTCTCCAGGGTGCTTAGGAATGTGGAGTGTGAGTCTTGGGACATGGTTGGGGACCTATATCAGACTACAACCTAAATTGCTGTCTTACCCAATGTTAGCTGCACCTGAAGTATCTCTGATGTGTTATGTTGGGCTACCAGTCTGGATGTGTGTGTATCCTTTATGAATATGGAAACACCACTACCTTTGGAACTTCGGTCCAAGTTCTGAGGCCGAAAGGTGTAGAATGAGTTACAGCCTGGTAGTGCAGGGGTGCTTTCTGCTGCCTTGAACCAGGTCTCTGTTATGGCACAAACATCGATGTTCTCCATTTTAAGGAGTGCTTCGAGCAAGTGCATGTTGAGATTTAGACTTCTAGCGTTAAGCAGCATGACCCTCAGATTGCATTTGTTTGTAGCTGTTACAGTGGTAATTTGGTCTTTGGATCACTGCCCAAAAAGGCACTTTAGGGGTGGCAAGAGCCTTGGCTAGTATCTGGAAGCCCAGGGGGACAGATGCAGGCCATCTCTGGCAAAGCATCGAGGTCTGTCAGTCATGTCATCCCAGGCAGACAAATACTGGATCTCCTTAGAATGACACCAGAAACTTAGCCAATTGTTGAAATCAATCATTTTCTGTTTGTACTGTGATATCATTCTGGATGATTAAAACAAAAACAACTGGCAACTTCACTGAAGACTAAATCCACAAAGTTTAATCAAGCATTTTTCATCCAAATACTTCTTTGAACTTCATCAGATACTAACATTTACAAAAAATCAAGTTTAAATAGTCATGTTTAACCATGATTAAAATCAGCTGGTTCATAGGTTGATAGGTAGGTACAAGGCTATCTGCCTGAAGGCATTTATAAGCCTAGCCAGAATGTGCTGACTTTCGCCCTGTGCCTCTGTCCAGCAGAGCCATTGAAGTGATCCCCTGTGTAAACTTTCTGTTTCACATCCACTTGTCAAGATTTCTCTTGAAGAGTGCTAGTGAGGAGCTCTGCCTAATGTAGATTGCAATCTTGTTCCAAAGCATGAAAAGTCTCTGCGACAGGAATCTATCCCTCCAGCACGTCCTATTTATTGTTGTGGTGAGGTTTAGATCCCTAGAGCGTGTGGATCGAGGGGATAAGGTTTTCTTTAGGTGGAGCATGTCCATCAATTCTGGGTTAGACATGGCCTTGTATGTCAGGCAGAGATCACCTCTGAGCAGGCGGTATGTAACCAAGCACAGCTGGAGTTTCTTCAGTCGAGCTGCATAGGGCATCTGTTTGAGGCCAGTGATCCTCTTGGTGAGGTACTTCTGTGGTCTTTCCAGCTGTTGCAGGTGTCTTGTAAGGTACATCCCAAATGGGGCATTGTACTCTATGATGGGTCTGATGAGTGATGAGTAGAGGGGCACAATGACCTCTTTTGATCTGGATGCAAACTCTTTTGTGATTAGGTGGGCCACATAGAAGGATTTTCTAACCACTTTGGCAATGTGATTATCAAAGGAGAGATTTCTATCTACTTGGGTCCCAGGATCCCTTATTACGTTTTCCGTATTTAGGGGACTACCACCTAGATGGTAATTAGTGGGTACTTTGTTATTTCCAAAGGGAATAACTATGCACTTTTTGGCATTTAGCTTGAGGCCATGATTTTGACACCAGGTATCCATCTCAGTGAGACCCTTTTGGAGGATGTCTGTGTCAGCCGGTGAGTCAATTATAGCCCCTAGTTTGCTGTCTTCTGTGAACTTGGTCAGCCATAGTCCTCCTGGGCTTGTCTATACCTCTGAGAAGTATATGCCGAACAGGAGGGGTCCTAGGACTGAGCCCTGGGGAATGCCACTTGTAACCGGTTTAGAGTCAGACCTAGCTCCCGCAACTCTCACCATGTGGGTTCTGTCCGTGAGCCAACTGGCAACCCATCTTGTGACATAGGGGTTTATGTTCAGGCTGGTGAGCTTATCTATAATACCAGAATGGGGAATGGTGTTGAAGGCCTTTGCGAGGTCTGGGTAGGCTGTGTGTACCACCTTTCCCTCATCTATAGCCTTGGTAACTGTCTCAAAGAAGTCCACCAGGTATAGGAGGCATGATCTGCCCTTAACAAAGCTGAACTGGGTAGGGTCCAGTGTTTGGAGGTTCCCAATGTCTCTGTTAATTAGTTTCATGATAATGCGCTCCATAGCCTTGCAGACCAAGCTAGTCAGGCTTATAGGGTGATAGTTCCCAGGGTCTGTTGTGGCTCCACCTTTGTGGAGCGGAATAACCGTTGCTGTGCACCACTCTATAGGTACATATCCTGTGGAGAGGCTGAGTTTGAACAGTGTGTTTAGGTGAGGGGTTAGTTCGTCTTTGAGCTCATGTAGGACACAGCCTGGGACACCGTCCGGTCCCATTGACGCTGTGTTTTTGGCTTTGGAGAGGGCTATTTTAACCTGAGTGTCTGTGATTTCAGGGGTTCTACATTCTTCTGGTATGGTTACAAGCCCTTTTGAGGGTGAGAGGGGGGTGAAG
This sequence comes from Protopterus annectens, assembly GCF_019279795.1. NCBI lineage: Eukaryota > Metazoa > Chordata > Ceratodontiformes > Protopteridae > Protopterus > Protopterus annectens. The sequence continues at coordinate 241,014,809 of NC_056733.1, read as the reverse complement.
TTTGCACTGAACTTGTCTGCCAGGATGTTGGCAATATTGGTTGGTTCAGTGTATTTTATGCCATTCTGCACTAACTCCAAGCAGATATGAACATTGCCACTTAGATTCTTGACATAGCTAAAGAATGCCTTGTGGTTATCTTTGGACTCCTTGGCAAGTTTTCTTTCAAAGCTCGCCTTGGACAATTTTATGTGAGATCGTAGTTTCTTGCTGATACTGATCAGGGATGTCTTCCCTTCTTGGGATTTTACTCTTTTCTGTACTAGTTTCCTCCTTCTATTGTATAGCTTGTTTATGGCAGGGGTCCACCAGACTGGTGAGTCTTGGTTTTGCTTGGGATAGCATGATCTATGCATTCTTGTAGGTGCCCGTAGAATGCATTAGTAAAGGATTTTGCAGCTTGGACAGTGTTATCCTTTAGCATGGGGGCTTTGAAACCTTCCACCTCTATCTTAAGTAACGTGAAGTTTGCTTTTGAAAAGTTTTTCACGGTGGTTTCCTTGTCCGGGGGTGGGGGCGGAATGTGGATATCCAAAGTGATCTGTTTATGATCAGATCTAACCAGCGAGGGGGAGTGTTGACCAGTTGTTCCAGGGTGTTTGAGTTTATAAATTCTAGGAAATGCTGGGCAAGGGAGTTAGTACTTGAGTAGTTCTCCCAGTTAATGTTTGGATAGTTGAAATCACCCAATATTAGGGTGTTTGGTAGGACCTTTATGTTACCCAGTGTTTCCAGAAATGTGGAATGGGGGTCCTGGGACATGGTGGGTGATCTGTAGCAAGCTACAATTTGAATTGCAGTTTTGCCCATTGTTAGTTGCACGTAGATAATCTTTGAAGCATCGTGCTGTGCCACTAACCTGGAGGTGTGGGTATCCTTGATGAATATGGATACTCCCCCGCCTTTTGTATTTTGGTCCAGGTTCTGTGGCCGAAATGTATGATATGAGTTGTAGCCTGGTAGTGCTGGGGTGCTCTCTGGAGCCTTAAACCAGGTTTCTGTTACTGCACATATATAAATTTTCTCCATACTGAGGAGTGCCTCGAGTGCATGCATTTTGAGGTTTAGACTTCTGGCATTCAGTAGTATTACCCTCATATTTTGTTACTTGTGCTATTTACGGCGGTGGGTTTGTCTTTTGAGCCTTGCCTAAAAAAGGCACTATAGGGGTGGCAAGAGCCTTGGCCATATTCGAAAGCCTAAGGGTGACAAGTGCAAGCCGTCTCTAGCGAAGCAGCGTGGCTTGTCTAGCATGTCATCCCAGGCAGACAGACACTGGATCCCCTTTGAATGACACCAGAAACTTAGCCAATTGTTGAAATTGATAATTTTTTATTTATACCGTGGTAACATTCTTGGTGAGGGCAGGATGCTACTCGGGGTCAGGGTCATACCGGCCTGGGCTATGTGATCAGATAGCTCTTCCATGTCTCTTTTCATGTAGTCCAGGGAGGTGCGGCTCAGGTCACTCACACCAACATGGACAATGACAGAGTCGTATTTGCACTTGCTCTGGAGTGACCTGAGTGCTTGTGTTATGTGGCGGATCCTGGCACCTGACAGGCAGCTAACAGTAACCTTCTCCTTATTCAGCCTAGTGAGTGGGACATCAGTGTGCCTGACTGTAGAGCCACCTATTACTAGTATGCTGGGTATGTTATTTTGCCTTAGGGCTGTGATTGTGTGGCACACTAGTTCTGTCAAGTATGTGTTTCATGGTTTGTGTAGGTGGGTGGAGGTTGCTTGGATGTCTGCCCTGGAGGGCTCTGTTGCTTTTGCAGATTTTTATTTAGAGCCTCCGAGTATGTTTTCGTGTATTTATGAGTGTTTTTTGCCGGTGCTGGTTTAATGGTTCTATGTCAGACTGGTGGTGTGATGCCATTTCCCTTCTCCTCTTGACTGTCTGATCCAGTCTTGGGTTGAGAGAGCTTAGCCTCCAGTTTGGCTGTATAATTGCATCTCTCACATGTATTAGTGTTTGCTGGTAGGAGGAGAGGGTTGTCTGTGTACATGAGGCAGTTGTAACATTGCCTCAAAATGCCCAGATTCACCAGTTGGACTGGAGAGTACACCTGAAACTGCCCTTTGGACATGCCTAGACAGGTACAGTAAACTGTTTTACTGAATGGCTGATAAGGTCGAATAGAGAGCCTTGTCCTTCTGTAGTGCTAGGGTTTATAAGTGCTTGCTATAAGTTTTGAGCAAGTGCCGGGCTGAGAAATGAAAGGCTTGAGTGCTTAAGTTGAGAGCTTGTCTAGTTCCAAGGGAAAAATTGAAGAGGAGACTTTCTGGAGCCAGGAATAGTTATACCCTAGCTAACCGGCGCTGCCAGGTGCGCAAAACTGGGCAAATGCGGTTTTTATAACAGGGAAATGAAGGAGATAGAAATTAGCCCAAAATGGCCAATAAACTACTACTTTCTGGGCTGTAACCACTCCTCCAGAGACAGATAGGCTGCTCAAAGCTCCCCTCTCTCACAGGTGAACTTCTTTCTATCCAAGTAAGGTATGGGCAAACACAGAGATTTGTATCACAGCCCTGAATTCAGCACTAACCTGAAAACAGGACTATAGTAGCTTAGAAAGGTGGGAAACAAGTATATATATTTTTTTCAGAAAATAAAGCAGATACAATCAAAAAAACACTTTAAATGCGCATAGAAACATCCTTATTGTTATATATCTCAGTTCAGAGTTGTAGTCAATGCCCCTAGCAATAAAGTAGGAAGAAACACAAATACAGTAAAAGCAGATGAATAAATTGCATTTTTTTTACACACACACATATATATATATATATATATATATATATATATATATATATATATAAAACAATAGAAAATGAACAATCTGATTTAAACAAGTTACCCAATTAACCAGAAAAAAACTCAAAACTGAGCCCTGGCCCAGCAGTCTTCAATCAGACAAGTTCTAACTGCACACTCCCGCTACTAGGGTGCAGAGGAACCTTCTCCAAAAAAGATGGCCTGGATCAGTGCTCAAGTTATACAAACAAAGCTAGATTCAGCAGGCCTGAATCTGGTCCTATGCTACAGCAACAAGGCGCACCAATTTCAGAAAGAAACAGTTCGAATAAGCAGGCACAATAAGCCTGTGACCAGAAATTCCAAGTTCAGAAGGGCAGAATCCAGCCTCTCATCCCACAACAGTGCAGACCACAAACCTTCTTAATGTAAAACAACCGGTATGAAGCCCAAGTGCTTAAACCAAAAGATTTAGAATAACAGTTACAATTTAATCAGGCTACTACCAAGCAGCAATAAGTGCAACAGAATAAATAAAATTGAGTAATTTTAAGAAGAGGCAAAGCAAAATAAAGTAGGAGGAAACACAAATACAGTAAAAGCAGATGAATTTTTTTTTTGTTAGTAAAGTGCAAGGGGAGAGGAAGGAAGAACCTAAGTGGATTGGCCTTCTCAAATCTTCTCTCTGTATTATGTGGAATGAACACTACACTCAGAATATGATCTCACTATACTCGGTTAAGTGAGCAAATGAGATGGACTCAGGAGGAGTGTTCAAATACAGACTTACAGGAGGGGCGGGCAATTCCAGAGCCACCAACACTAACACCAAAACAAGAACAGACAGGGTGGGTGGGGACAAACAAGAAGAATAAGTACAGTTGTACGGATTACAGAGATATTAAATCAAAATACAGACAAAAAATGAAACACTTATCTTTTCTCAGTATCACAGCTGGCAGTAGGTCAATCTCTCTGCAGCAGCCTGAGCAACAGGTATATCTGATTTAAAACACAGGACAGAAACCAAACAATACAGATGCAAGAATACTTTGGCCGGATGAAACTAGTTCTGAAAACTTACTGCCACTAAGGTCTCTCCATCTTAAAATTTAAAGGAACAGTAGTTAAAATGGCATTGTGAACATAATATGTATTTTCCTGTTCTTTAAAACTGCCTTCTTTAACAAGCAAGCAAATATATTTGTCGCATCAGCAATATGGTGAAAATCATATACAAAAATTGTGTAAAAATGTAGAGTCTCCTCATTTATCTAACTTTACATCATAAACATTTTCAAGTGAAAAATTAATAAGTAAAACATAATTTCTATAATGTTGTTACTATAATATTTCATTTCATTAAACTTTTCAGTTTTAAGCAACATGTGATAGAACACATGTCGTTCAATCCTGGTAAATTATAAGCACTGAGACCTATTTTGCCAGAGCAATTCCAACTTTCTAATAATAAGGTGAATGGACCCCCTCTTGGATTACTGTCCTTGATCAAGTATCCAGAATTTAAAATTGCATGTATTGATATATTGTTCTATATTTTTTAAAGCATTGTCCAGTTTGTGTTTATTAATACAATATATATGTTCATATATGTGGTCTCTCTCATCTGCTCTCGGCTATTTACATATATAGAAATTTTTTAATTTGACATTAATTTAACATATACGCTTCATTTTGGAGTTGCAACTTTTCTTTTTCTTCTGTTACTCAAATGCATGCAGTTGTGATGCACCTGATGCACCTATGAATGTATTTGCACACAACTTGTTTCATTCATATATTTGATTATTGCTATTGCATGCTCTCACCTTCATATATTCTCAAATATCTTCTCCCTCTGAATCTTACCCTTCCTGGTAATGAATCTGTTGTTCTGTTTGTCCTCTGTCAATCATCCAAATAGCGTGTAAAATAAATTATTATTGAGGCTATTCCTTCCTTATTGAGTACAAATTGACTATAGGTCTAAGTGGAGGGTCAAATAAACATTTATGGATTTTGGGGACCCCAAACATTGTGGGTGCCACTGGTGTTAACACTATCATGTAGTTGTACATGTCTATAACTATCTTTCCCTCTATGAATAAATCATTAATGTAGATTTTGATACGTTCATTAGCTGTGTTGTATTCATTAAGGGATGCTTTCTGATATGAGCTATAAGCTAACATTAATTCTATTTTAGTTTCATAGTCATCCAAATCCATAAATACAAGGCCTCCACCTTTGTCGGGCTTCATGATGCGTACCTTAGCTGATCTTATCAAGTTGAACCATGCTTGCTCATCTTTAGTTAAATTATACTCATAACCCCTGAAGCTATTTCCTTTTGTTATGTTCTCATGTCCATTTCACATATCTTTTCAAATGTATGTAACAAATTGTGCAAAGGGGATTGTATGTACTCAATAGTCTATATTGTGCTTGTGATTGTACAACTGTGTTACCCAATAACAATTTTAAATTAAGTTTCCTAACATACATTTTCAAATCAAGAATGCTGTTAGATATGTCCATTCTCCTAGCTGGTGTAAAAGTCATTCCTTTAGCTAAGGTGTTAGCCAGCTCAACAGAAATATCCAATGTAGAGAAGTTATAAACAAAAAAGTCACCTTCCATATTCGAAATTATAGCTGGCATTTCTGTAGTGTTGTTATCCAAATTCTCCATTACTTCCATTTGTTGTGCTTTTTCCTCTGGTTCCATCTGTTTTGCTGGCCTCCCCTCGAAAAACCCTGATAATTATTGTTCTGTTGATTGTTGGTAAGATTCTGTTGACCATTCCGGTTTTGTATACGCTTGCTTCTTCTCGGACCCTCACACTGGTTATTGGGAGCATCAAAACTGCTGTCCTGTAATTCTGTAACATCCTGCTGAACCGAGTGTTCAGAACTGTTGTTCGCCATTGCTTGCATTTTGTAAATGCCCGCCCCTCTGCATGTACTCCTGACTTCCTGTTACACTATGTGGTTGATTGGCATTTGCGCTAGCCCACCCCTTCCACACTTGTGCAACTGATGGGCATGGATATGCTATACCATTCTGGTATTGCTGGCGATCATGCTCAAGTTCTTTGACCTTAGTGGCTTTGGATTTGTTCAAATGAAAATCAGTTGACTGGAAAATACGAGAATACTCATATTTATACCGTTCAAAATCAGCATGAGTTTTTATTTGAACATCCAGAACAGATGGTACATCCATTAGTTCGTCAGCCATAATGCTATAATTTGGGAGGGTGGCCTAATGGTTAAGGTGTTTGCCTTACAAACACAAGGTGCAAGGTTTGAGTCTCACAAGGGATAATTGGCTAGGCTTAAAATGGCTCGCAAGGGCAGTTAGCCTAGTACTAACCTATGAACACATGAGATCTAGAAGATCCAGTCCTTGTTTATTAAATAATTTTATTAGCTCCTGGTGGAATAAAGAATCGGGTACCAGACCAGTAGGGTATTGATACATTCTCAAACCCTTCGGTACAATGATAGCTCTTATACATTCTTGGAAGTATTCCACTTCCAAGCGGAGTTTCTTCTATTTAAGCAAGTTCTGATCTATGCTGTTTAGTAAGTCTGTTATGTTCAGCATATCTCTAGCCGAGTTCCCATCCAAATTAAATTCATTGTTGTGAGAAAGGCCAGCTGGACTTGTAAGCCAATATTTTAAAGTAGGGACCCCAATAAGCTCTGGGACATGGTTGTCAATAGACCTTCATCTTGGTAAACTGCTGTTTGGTAGCATTTGGCTGACAACCTGAGTGCTGACAACTCTGTTCTGACTTGCATTACCAGAAAATAAAGTAGGATGCTGGTTCACATTATTTAGCAACGCTTGTGTAGTAACTACATTTACATGTGGATCCTTGTTACCTTGGTCGGTTATTTGCCACTGCTGAGTGATGTTACCATTTGTAACAGCTCTCATTTGGTTCTGCTGATGCTGCTGCTGCTTGTCTTGTGTTAGTAAGCCATTAGTAGAGCCATTTATAAAATCCACTTTTTGTGACAGGTGTTCTACTTGCTGTGATAAGGCATGTACTAATGCAGTAAGTTGACTCACGGCCTCAGTTTCTTTTGTAGAATCCATAAGCAATTCCAAGGATGAGTCCAGTGCAATGGTTGCCATGTTGCCTAAGCAAATACTTAAAAACTCCAAAATCCAAGATACAAAAAAACTAAGAAATTAAAACAAAAACAACTGGCAACTTCACTGAAGACTGAATCCACAAAGTTTAATGAAGCGCTTTTCGGCCAAATTCTTCTTTGAACTTCATCAGATACTAACATTTACAAAAAATCTAATTTAAATAGTCATGTTTAACCATGATTAAAATCAGCTGGTCTCTCCATCTTAAAATTTAAAGGAACAGTAGTTAAAATAGCATTGTGAACATAATATGCATTTTCCTGTTCATTAAAACTGCCTTACTTAACAAGCAAGCGAATACATTTGTCGCAGCAGCGGTATGGTGAAGATCATATACAAAAATTGTGTAAAAATGTAAAGAGTCCCTTCATTTATCTAACCTTAATTATAAACATTTTCAAGTGAAAAATTAATAAGTAAAACATAATTTCTATAATGTTGTTACTACAATATTTCATCTCATTAAACTTTTCAGTTTTAAGCAACATGTGATAGAACACATGTCATTCAATCCTGTTGATGTTGAAACTGTTTCTGTTCCTGTTGGGCATAAAGCCTGCATGGAGAAAGTGTTAGGGCAGTCTAATGAAGGTTGTGGATAATCAGCTGTTAGAAATGGCACGTGGAACAGTGGTTTCATCTGATAGTCCAGGGCTAACTTACATTGCTGCAGTTTTATCTCAAGCTGAAGTTGAGACCAAAGTGACAGGGAGAAAGTTCACAAATATGAAACCTGGTGACAAGAATAATAATGAAAAAAGATGCACCTTTTAATAGGTATGAACTTTGGGACAATGTTATTATCCTTTTGGGTTTTACAGTACAAGAGGCCAGAGCACTTACTCAGCAGTGGAGCAGATCTGTGAGGTATCTTAAGAAATTTTTTTCTGTTGGCAGGCACATTTGTGACTGTGTATGATGGAAAAGAAGAGTTTCCATGGAGTCATTATGTGGCAACCCCTTCAAATTTTTAAAGGGGTAAACGTTGTGCTACTGAGTACTGATGAGATTCAGGAAGAAAACTTAACAAAAGTTCTTTAAAAAATGTCACGCTCTGTATGACATTAAGTAAGTCTGGATAAAATAAAGATATGGACTAAGACCTGGGATGTGTCTGTTTCCCCAGAATGCATCAATCGAGAAACTGTTTATAAGGCTGGTGTGGTGCTAATTAGTGGACAAAAATACACATTATGGTACTGTTGGCAACCAAAATGTTGCTGTTGTTGTTTAACATTTAAAGGAAAACTCCATCTTCTACTACAGTTTAACTCAACTCTTAGGTTGCTTTTCTCCATACAATATGATTCCAATACTGCGTAGGTGCCTGAAACCTGCTTATACTATATACAAAGCCTAACTGGGTACCAAGAACTGTGCAACCATGCAAAAAAATGCATTAGGCTGGACAAAAAAATCCTACTACACGACATTACAAACTAAATACCAACACAACCCCCCAAAATTTTGGAAAAATGTAAACCAGCTACTAAAACACACCCAAAAGGCTACCCCCAAACCAACCACCCCTGACACTAAAGTTCCCATCGAAACACAATTCAACTCCCACTTTGTGAACTCAATTCTTTCCTTAGTATCACAAGACAGTTCCAACCTCACTATCCCCCCAACACAGATAATACTAATACAAGCTTTACCCTCAAAGCAGTTTCCACCACCTCAATCAAAAGCATGCTCTCCACTAAAAACCTCATCAACAGCAGCCGACCTACTCCCCAGCTATTTCTTGAAACTCACAGCAGAATTGCTATCCTAATCTCCACTCTCATAAACAGATCAATTGTTGAAAACTAAGTGCCCAAACTCTGGAAAATATCCTATGTTACACCCATACATAAAGGTGGGACCTCCACTGAACTTAATAACTATAGACCCATTGCTATACTCTCCCCTTGGCCAAAATCCTAGAAAAATGCATCCATACCCACGTGCTAAAACATCTCCTAGACAAAACCTCCTGTCACCTATTCAACATGGTTTCAGACCTGCCCATAGTACCACTACAGCCCTCCTCTGCTTCACAGACACAATAAACTGCCTCAAATATGAAGGCCCGCAGGTGTCAACTCTTTTTTTGGATATGTCCAAAGCATTTGACACAGTCTCACACCAAATCCTGCTAAACAAACTAAGCCACTATCACCTATCAAATTCCACTCTTACCTGGTTCCAAAGCTATTTAACTGACAGGTGCCAAGCTGTGAAATGGGAAAATTCTCTCTTCTCAGCTGCCCATAACTATAGGAGTCCCACAGGGTTCTATCTTAGGACCACTACTGTTCCCAGTCTTCACAAATGACCTTCATACCTCCACACAACATGCATCTATCATTCAATATGCAGACAATACTACCTTAATCTGTGCTGCACAAAATATTCCCACCCTTCTGCAAATAACTCAGCTAGCATTCTCTGACATTGAAAACTACCTTACCAAAGCCCAACTTATCCTTAATCCAAAGAAAACTCAGCTTATGATTATAACCACTTCTAACAAAAACACTGATAACAGTCAATTCACTATCTATTCCACAAATGCTACTACAATCGCTACAGTGGCACAGGCTAAGCTATTGGGAATAACCATATACTCCCACCTAAAATTTGATAGTCATCTCAACTTAACTTAAAAAAGCACATGCCAAACTGGGATCACTCCACCGTATCAAACTGTTTCTTACCAACAACACAAGATCAGCCATTGCTCGCTCCCAGCTTCTATCCACCCTACTCAATGTATCTCCCATTCTGACTAATCTCAACAAAACTGAACTAAGAAAAATGGAAGCCTGCTATAACAGAATTGCTCTGTTTGCTGCACATTGTTCATATAGAACTCATCACGGTACTGCTTTGAGCCAGCTCCACTGGCTTGAATGGCCCAACCTCCTAACCTACAATCAGCTCTGCCTCTGTCACTCTGTCCATTACCTCACCAATATGTGTCCTGCCCTCAAAAACCTAGTACATCACTCAGCCAAAAGGCCTCTTAGATCATCAAGCAAACTACTACTAGAAGTCACCAACAGCTATAATAGCTTTGAAGACACACTATATAGTAGTTCAGTGGCTAAAAAAATGGAACTCTCTCCCCCCTAGCATACAAAACACATCGTCCATAGCCTCCTTTAAAAACCTCATTAGGCAACATCTCAAGCAAAGTTGGCAGTTGACTGCAAAGTTGACTTCTCCCCAGGCTAGTGAAAGCGGATAAGGTAAACATACTAAGCCTAGAGCACTTAATAACAGTTTTCACTCTTACTCACAAACACTGACTAATGTACAATGTATGTACTGTACCCTATGTACTATGTATGTATTCTACCTATGTTCCAAATTTCAGCTGTATACTACAAATCTATCAAGTACCTTTACTTTTAAATTAATGTTTTCTTGTTTCTTTTCCCCACTGTAACTGCTGATGTGCTGCATACCACTGTAAAAAAATGTCTATTGTAATATGTGTGTATACTGATCATGTCTAAATTTCTAAATGTATCTGTAATTATTTTTCTGTGTGGAGGTTTCTCCCCGGGCCTCTGCTGAAAAAGGGCCTTTTCGGCTCAGTCAGACACCCCCGGTTAACAAATGTAAAATAAAAATAAATAAAATAAATACATACAACTTGCATTTCCTCACCTTGGAATCAAAGGAATGGAAAGACCACACACTTTTTTTAAGCTTAACTTCTCCCATAATTTGCAGAGGAATTTTTCTACACCTGCATGACATACCACAGACACAGAGAAATTTGTAGTCAGGTACTGCTGACAGTTTTATATGTGTAATTAGTCCTGCTGATGTCAGGAGCTCATGCTGCTGTAAACAAGACAGAGAGGTGTGAAACTGTTTTCCATTGTCTTTATTGCAGAAAGGAAGAGAACTTACACTGATTCACAGTTGCTTCCAATGTAGTCATGCTTTTCTTAGCAAAACAGAGCAATTAGATCAGTCAATGGTTCAATGGCAATTATCACCTCTTTTGACAAATTTACATAAGCAGCATCACCGTTTTGAAATGCTAAGCTTTAAACTTTAAATGTGTGTTATTTATACTACATTACATTTTAAGATGACTTGACTGTAGTATCAAAGATGCCTGTGACATTTAGAGAAAGTCAGAAAATATTTTTCTTTTAATTCTTGTAAAGTATCTGCACATTTACCAAAGAGTTGGGGGAAGGGGGCTGTCACTTCATCTTGGACTGCAAAAAGATGCTTTGAACAAAGGCATGCAATTTAGCCACTGTTTTGGTTGCAGCTGTATAGCAAGCTGTAAAACAAGCCCTGAGTCACACACAAATGAAGACCACTCAAGAAATAAAAGAAACAGTCCTGTTACAGACAGTATACAAGATGACAGTGGCTAACACAAATCCCATTATATGTCAGTGGTATGGGAATACACCACTACTACTGTATAGTTAGCATGACTCATATAAAGCAGACTTGAAATGGATTATGGGAAAGAGGCTTGAAGAAAAATAAGATCATGTTGATATGTCAGCGATTTTGCAGAAACATATAAAAATCTGTAAGAAGCAGTCAGAGTGAATATAAGGTATTAAAATAGCTCAGAAAAAAATAGATAGCATGACTTTCTGTTTTTAGTTCTAAGGTAGAGTTTTCCTTTAAGTAGTAAAAGTTAAAAATTAATTTGTGTCCAATGTGGGGACAGAGGTCATACAGTGAAGCAATGCAAAATGCTTTGTACTGAATTATAATAAGTGGGTCACTTGTGGGTTGATTGTGACAGAGAAAATGAACAAGAAGCATGGAGTATATATGAACAGTACAATGTTCATTGTGTACAAATGTGAACATGACAATGATACCAATGTAGAAAGTTATGAAGAAGAGATTGAAAATGGCATGTTGATGCTGATTAGGTAATGGAAGTTGCTGTTACACAGAATGAAGAATTGCAAATGCAAAATAATTATGCTTATCCTGTATAGGGATAGGGCACGAGGTAATAACTGCACAACATTGGAATAAAGAAAAAATGTGTCTGTTTGTAAAGGTCAGAGTAAGAAGAAGGAAAAGTAAGTTAAAATAAGGTCTAGTGCGACAACAAAAAAAAAAAAACAAAGAAAAGAAAGGGATAGCATAAATATTCATGTACTGAATGTCAGTAGTATAAAAGGATAGCTGTTAAGAATTGTGGTGTTGGTTGATATAGAAGAGTCGTGATAACTGAGTCAGTATGAATAATGATAGTGGTTTACATTATGTAAAGGGAAGCAGTGGTAAGAATTATATATATATATATATATATATATATATATATATATATATATACACACACACACACACACACACTGATAAATGTTTTAGATAAAAGCATGTTTTTGAATGTTTGAAACCTTTGATAATGGATATTGAGCTTACGAGAAACTTCAACTGCAGTTTAAGAGGAAAAGCAAAAAGTATTTCAGGGTGTTACAGTAATAAGAGATATAACGAAATTTGGTAGCCTGGTTATGGGTGGAGAAAAGACAGCATTTTCAGAAAGTATGAACGAAGGGATATAAAAAGATTGCAAGGTTTTCAGATCATTTGTCCATTTGAGTAAAATGTGTGGTAACTCAGATAAGTACTAAAAAGGTAAATATGAAGAAATGAAGCCGGCTAAAAACTGTTATGGATAAATATTGTACCATCTATCCTTTCTAATATTTATTGGGAGGCATGGTGAATTACATTAAAAAAAAAACAATACAAGTTGTGAAGATAGGTAAAGGCTGCCAGCCTAGCTAGATAGAATTTTGTAGATAATTCTGTCATTTGTAAATATTAATGTAAGCCACAGGCTTGTTCTCTTAAATGTGAACAGACTATACTGGATGTTGAACTGAAAAAAAAATGCAACAACAATGCACTCTGCTGTAAGAAAGCTGATACATAAAGCATTTCATGACTTTTTTGATCTAAAACTCGGAGCCGAGATATATAAAAGGAGGCATTCTGCCTATTGTTTTGCGGCCAGAGTTAATTTATTTTATTGCTCTGGCTTCCTGACCAGCTGCAAGATCAAAATGGTTATTAACCTCTGAGTTTCTGTTAGCCTGGGAACCAGAAAGAAATGATGTAATGTGAAATGAATCACTGGTACTGTGTTATCAATTTAAGGACAGAAAGAATGAGATCATTTAGCATTTTTCTTGAAAACATCCAACATCACCAATACTGTCTTGCTCTATAGGTAAGTTTATTTTAGAACTGTGTTTTCTCTTAAATATAGCTAGGAAATAGGAAGATTAGATTAATCATTTTTCTGTATTGATGTCAGAACTTTTCTACTGTATTATTTTAAGCATTTTCCTGTGATATCTGAACTCTTGACTAGCACTGTGCAGTAAGAAGTATTGTCTTGTGTTTTTATTATTTATTATTAAATATTTTTAAACCTTTCAACTGTGGCTGTTTTGTGTAGTGATGATTTAAGCTCTAGAGTACATTGCAAGTATATAGTGATACTGGCCAAGCCACTCCAATAAGCCTTGACTGTTCAGTTGCACTTACCATTTGGATAATAATATTGCACAGTATAATTGGACACCCTTTCATAAGGGCCTTTTAGTAGCTGATAAATATTAGTGGGTGGTGGCAAGTGGTACTACCATATAGCTTGGGTAAAAAGGGCACAGCTGGAGAACCTGTGCCAGCCTTTCCCAGGAGTGTCTGTGTGGTTGTATAGGTTCATAGGTTCATAGGTTCATACTAGGCTATCTGCCCGAGGGCATTTCCTTAAGTATGGGGAACTATACCCATTATTTTGCTGTGCCTCTGTCGAGCAGTGACACTGAGGTAATCCCTCATCCATTGGTCAAGATTTCTCTTGAACAAGGCTTTGTTCCACAGCATAGGAGTCTTTGGGTGATGAATCTATTTAAGTCTCCGCCCTTGTGGCTCTGGTGGATCTAGATTTTTGAGGTGAAGCATATTCATCAAATCTGGGTTTGACATGGCCAAGGTCACCTCTGAGCTTTGAGACCCTTTATCCTTTTGGTGAGGAACTCTCCAGCTGCGGGTCAGATACATTCATTGGGCATTGTACTCAATCATTGGTCTGATGAGTGATGAGTAAAGGGAGACCATGACCTCCCTTGATCTAGATGAGAATCCCTTCATGATAAGGTGGGCAATGTAGAAGGTCTTCCTAACTACTGGATTGCCACCTATTTGGTAGCTAGGGGTAACCTTGGTATGACTATGCATTTTTGGCATTTAACTTTAGGCCATGGCTCTGGCACCAGTTATCCGCCTTCTGAAGGATATCTGTGTCAGATGTGTTTTCTACTATGGCTCCCAGTTTGCAGTCATCTGCAAACAAAGTAGATGCCAAACAAGAGTGGGCCCAGGACTGAGCCCTGTGGGACCCCACTTGTGACAGGCTTTGAGTCTGACATGGTGCCAGCAACTCTGACCCTGTGGGTTCTGTCACGCTGAGTTTTTCAATGATCGCCAGATCCAGGTAGGCTGTATGGACTGCCTTTCCCTCATCAATGGCTTTGGTGACTGTTTGCATGATCTGCCTTTGACAAAGCCAAACTGGGTTGGATCCAAGGTCTGCAAATTCCCTATGTCTTTATTTATGAGGTCCATTATGATCCTCTCCATGGCTTTGCAGATAAGGCTTGTCAAGCTGGGACCACAGTTGCAGTCATATCCAGAGGTAAGACTTTGATTAAATAGCTGTCCTAGTTGTGGGTTTAATTCCTCATTGAGTTCCATGGATGCTGTGTTTTTGCATAGATATCTCTCCTTTAAGTTTGCACTGAACCTGTCAGCCAGTATGTTGGCAATGTCTGTAGGATCAGTAATCTTCACATATGATTGTCTTTTGAGTCTTTAGCTATTTTTCTCTCAAAATTTGCTTTGGATTGCCTTATCCATGCAGTCCTGCAGGTGCTGGTAGAAGGCATTTAAGTGTGAAGTCGGCTTCGAGGTTTTACTGTGGTCTTTTTATTTCAGGTGTGACTAGTTGTTCCATGGCATTTGAGTTTATGAATTCCAGGAACTTTTAAACACCTTAACCATTAGGCGCTTATCTCAAAGTGTGTGTGTGTCAGCTACTTGGGCAGGGACACGAAGCACTGGTTGGACAGAGAGGGTGCTGGAGTTTTTAGTTTGCCCACTAGGCTAAGATCAGGACCCTATAACTGTGCCAGTGAGGAGTCTTAGTGGGGACCTGGAGAGAAGGGGAGAAACCAGCCCCAGTCTGACTGCGATCTCTGTGTGCTCTTAAGGAAAATTGTACTTTACTGTGTGTGTATTTGTTATCCTTTCCTTATATGGACACCCCTCACTGGTGTTAGTGGTGAGGATTGAGGCTCCTTGATTGCTGGGCCAGTGCACGGGCATCACACAAGTAATTATTTGGTCCACTACCCTGGAGACAAAATCCCAAAAATGCAATAGATTGAACATACTGGAAAGCCATACTATCTTGCTATAGGTTAACTATTTGGCTCTTAGGAAGAAGCAGACTGGTTGCCCCTCCCCCTTTATATACTGGAATGATTCTGACTTCCTTCAGCTCTGCAATAACTTTTCCCTTAGGAGTGTACTAAAAAGTAACATAAAGTCAGGGCCACAATATCTATGATCTCGTCCAACTCTGCTGTGTTATCTGCTCCACCTGCTTTTCTATTTTTCAAATAAATAAATAAATAAAAGGTCTTAAATATGCCAGTAACATTATTCATGTTTACTCAATCTACAATACAATTATTTATTATCACAATATCCAGCTTCAGGAATGCCTACATTATTGTCCAGATTAGGTTGTAAACAGGACCACTCGTCAATTTTAACTAACTCTTTGCAGATTTATACCCAACTTTATTTGTTAACCTGATCACTCTATCATTTTAAACACACTGAAAGTGAATCTATGATCACCTTAAGTTCCATGTAGATTTTCTCCCTATGTATCATCATCATAATCATTTTGTTCAACAGTCTATATTCTTGTTTGATTCTAAGATCACTGAAGCTTTTCTCCTTTTAAAACATTTGTTTTTCATATTCATAAAACTTAACTGCATACTAACAGCATTTACAGACCTACAATTCTTTCCCTGCAAGATATGCATCATTCAGGATACACAGCTCCCTAAGAGTTAATGGCTTAGATTTAAATATTTACCAGGCACCATCCAGATCGCCAAAGAGGTCAGTGAGGGACAGATGGAAGGCTGGAGATGGTGCTGCAGAGTCACCATTCACCCCATTCTAAAATTGTGTGTGTGTGTGTGTGTGTGTGTGTGTGTGTGTGTGTGTGTGTGTGTGTGTGTGTGTGTGTGTGCATGTGTGTGTTTTAGAGACAGCAAAGTAATTCTGCCCAGGCTTCAATTATTATTGGTAAGGTTATACTGACAAAGCACTTGAATTGATACGAGATGGTTGAAATCCTGGGCAGCTTAGAAGAGAAGATTCTAAAAAAGATAGTTACATTTTCACTGAAGTCAGTACTGACACAATTAATTTCTATAGAGAGGCACTATTGAGATCACTGTCCATGTCTTCAGGAAGGGAGGCCACTAATGTTGTGTACCATGCTAGACCACACTGACAATGATGCTTAAATTTAAAGATAAAATAACTGAATTCAGGAATTGACTGGTTAACTGGTAACATTCTAGTGAGATCTAGTGTGTGACAGCATAGAAAGAGATGGTCAAGAGACCCTCTTTCTTTGCTAGAGAGAGTCTGAACCTTTCAGCCCAAGACTTTCACATACTGCCTAAAATTCTCTACTCTCACAATGCATTTTTAGGCAATGTTCACTTGAAGGGAATTGCTACATAAGAAATTCTAATTTGAAAAACATAAAAATGGTGTTGCTAAACACTAGACGTTCAAACAATAACATTTCTGAACTTGAGGTCTTCCTGGCCCACAAGGACTTTTATATTTATACAGTTAACAAAACTCACTTCTGGTGCAGTGAAAGCATTCCCTCTTCAATAGGTTTTCCACCTATCACTCTCTCTGGCAGCTGTGGGGGAGTATCCATTTTTACCTGAAATATTTCCCCTTCATGCTATATCTTGCACGACACAAACCTGAAACTTGTAGAGAGGTCTTAGTGATTCTCATTACATCCATCTGCCATTTCACTGCTAATTATAAATTTGTTTGTCCTACAGATAGCACTTAAGAAGGCCTGAATCGAATAAAAAATGTTTAGTAAGTTTTAACACTCATCTAGAAGATTTGGACTACACCCAAAATACATCCATAGCTTTCTTGATTTTGTTAATGCAAACTACCTTACCTGTTGGATGATATAGTAAGCTTCTTGATGGCCACTAAAGCCACAAGCTTAGTATAAACCTATGAACTTGTGAACAATTGTATCCCAGTCTTTCCAAGCACTGACAATCTTTAGTTTGGAGTTAAAGTGAGGAAGGGTAAATATTCAGTTCAAAGTACATTAGAGCTATTTTTTATTTTTATCATAAAGTACTTGGTACTATAGCACATATATGTTTTCCAAAGCAACAACTGTCTGAACATGTGACCTGGTCACACCATTCTAAAGCAACAGGTAAATGACCCAGTATAACTATTCCAGAGCAAAAAAACAACAGCCATTCTCCTCATGTACTTCTGCCCACTTAAGAGCAACAAATATCTTTCTAATCAATCAAGAACAGCCATCCATCTTGCTTCCCATTCCAGGCGAAAAAAAAAAAAAGAAACCGAATCCGGTCCACTATTATACAACAAAGAAATTCTGATATTTACATTCTGACCATACTTCAAAATAATAAATATCTCTTCTCATTTATTTATTCGAGGTTTAACTGGATATGTGAACATGCACAAAGACCCTTTTCAGTAATGACCTGGGCCAATGGCAAAGACAAATGTATTAAACAATTAAGAAAAGACAACAAGCAAAATGCATAAATGGAACAGAGGCTTTAACAACAGACAGTATACATATGTTCAAATTAGCAGGAGTTAATAGTGTCACAATGTTGATAAGAATCAGATATGAATAATACAGTAATAAAGAACACACACACACATATATATATATATATATATATATATATATATATATATATATATATACTTTGATTATTTATAGTAAAACATTTGCAGTTATACAATTTAGGCAATGAACTCTGTGAGTGATATGAGAAGGCATTTAGTAAATAAGAATCAGCAGCAGAGGAGGGACAATGACTGAGTCAATTTAACCCTTGACAATAAAGCAGGACCATTATTGTACCATATCCCACCATCCTAAAATAGCAAGTACTTAAAATGGATAGGATCTGGTAGTTTTTAGCTTCAAACATTTAGGTAATTTATAATGCCTCATTGAGTGGTAATGTAGAAAATGTTGCTTGCTTCAGAAAGTAACCCAGGAGAGCATACAGTTTGGAAAAAACATGTCAGTGACTTGGAAAACTACTAAAAATGTCAATGTATAGAAAGTGTAACTATACAACTGCAAGATGACCAAATCTACTGTCACCTATGCAAAGTTACCATGAACACTGAATTACTGTTGGGGAACTGGAAGCATAGAATGTTTGCAAAGATATATCTGTCAGTTGGTGGTTGCTACATATTGAAGTAAGAAGCAGCAAATGTGAAGTAATTTTAACATTTCTTACCTTCTTCACAGTTAGTTCCCACATATCCTGGACAGCACTTCCATTCCAAAGCAGTAACTGTCCTGTATGCTATTTTGTATGTAGGCATCACCACCATCTCATACCTGCATCAAAATAAATTGTGAGTGTTATAGAACTAATCAGCATGCAATAACCAAAGCAACAGTGTCTGTCATAGAAGCTCTTATTATGTGAATACAGTGACAATAGCAGAAGTTAGGGTACCACACAGGATGATGGCAACCAATGTACTGTTCGGTTAACATTTTTGTACAGTCACTCAGGCATGGATTATTCATCTTAAAGAGAGCAGAAAGTAAGGAAAATCTGCAGCAAATGAAGAAGGAAACAAGTGGAAGACATAGACTAAGATATTTGGCTTGTGCACCAACTAGTTAGCCTCAAAGCCAGAATGTTGCCTAGGCCTGGCACAGTCTATAGTCTTACACCTCCTTTTTTTTTCCTTACTATAGTTTTTTGCCTCTACATCACAGTGAACTACAGAAACCATGGAAACATCGTGCATTTGATTTCTTCAGCATTCCCATTCCACACTAGTTCACGGTGGAAGGACTAAATTAATACAATGGCAGAAGATGTAAGCACTTGTGTTGCTGAAGCTAATTTATCCCTAGTTAGTTAATACTAGGTTACAACACAGTTTACATTCTCTGCTGGCATGGATTTCATCTGTAGAGTTGTTACCTTAATGCTGTAAAGACAAAGAGTAAGCTGCCTGCTAACAAATGTCACTCTGAAGATGGTCAGTTTCTAAATTCAGCCTCAGCAGATACCCTTCACATCTGCACTCGCAACAGTCCAGGAAAGCAGCCAGTCAACATTACTAGTATTAGTAGTTATTACTGGTAATCAGCTCAAGTTTGACATCCATGGAAGTTCTGTCTTGAAAAAAACAACAAATTAGGATGTCTTTACAGGCTCAAAACACTCTTTCTCAGCCATAACAGATAAATCAGTTCCTTCTTTCACTGTTTTATTCATTGCACCCACTCTTAATGAGCAAACTTGAATGAGGGCACAATAAAATTGTCAGATTTGCTGCATCATGGAAAAATATACCATTGTCTTTCATTATGTAGGCTAAAAAGGTCTGAATTTGAACATTATCTTTCCTCCACCCAGCTTAATTTTTTCCATGTGTGCAGCACTGGTCAACATATTAACCTGATAAAAACTTTAGTGGGTGCTCAGATCTGCAGCTGGAGTCTCAAGCATGTAGAAATGAGTGGCTTATGCAGATTTGCTCATCCTAGGGGGAGGGTATGGTGTTTTTTGGCTGTTGACTGCTCTCATGTAAGTGGCAGCCTGCAATTTACAATGGTCATAAAACCAAGAGAGGTAGGCTTGATGATCCCAAGCTGGTGATGGAAGCCCTCAGAAGGCAAGCATGTGGGAAAATACATATGCCATGAGGAAAGCATAAGCTGCTCCTGCAGTACATGGGTGTCCGCGTCAGCCATTCGAGGCAGGGTTAGGCCATTAAGAGAAAACTCCAGTGGCTGTGTACATGATGGTTCCACAATCTGCTCTCACTCAATGGGTGAAGGAAGACCAATCAAATGATGGTGAGGCTTGATGGTCAGCCGGCAGCAGTGCAGAAAACACATCTTCAAGGATACAAATATTCAAATAAATGTTACTCAAACTATCTAGGTAACCTTTACAACAGTCTACATTTTACTTTACGGTTTATTTCAAAGAGCTGTGCATTTATGCATACGTCAGAGGGGTATTTCACCAATGGAAAAAGGAACTAAATTTACTGTAACATAAAGCTTGTACAATGTTGTTTCTGCATGTACTTTAATTATATCCATCATTCTTCATGTGAGTGTATAATCCAAATGCTTATTACTAAGTAAATATGAACATATACTACCTCATCTAGATCCGTCTATATACTGTCAATTGTTTGTTTACTAGAAAGTAGCTATGAAATCCACTACTTAAGCTAGACTTGCACTTTTCAGTTTATCTGTATTTGCAGTTTATAATGTACTTCAAACATAAACAAAACACAGGCAGAAATGCACATATATGTATGCAATTTCCCTCCCTGGGACTCCAGTGAAAATGAAATGTTCCAAGTTGAACACTCCAAATAAACAAATTTAAGAAAATTATTTGATGTTACAAAAAATGGTATTTTTTGGCAAGGCAGATTTGTTGAAAAAAAATGAAGAAGGAATGCACCTCTGTTCCATCATTCTTACCATCCCACCTTCCTTTCGTCTGGGTGATCTGCACCCAGCCTTGAACCTTGATCAGATTAGGACATGGAAGTACACTTTTTTGAATCACAAATAATACAAGTTACTAAGAGAAAAAGAACCACAACTTATTAACTGGATACACAAAAAAAAAATATTTCAGAGAATAAATATGCAATAAATATTTATGCACTGGACAAGCTGCACCCACCCTACAATTTAAACGTTTTCACTCTAAGATCATGACAACATACAGCATAAGCTATGTCCATTATCTATTAAACCATTTGTTGGCATTTTTTTCTGACAAGGCTTCTGCTATTTATGTTGTTTTCACACATTTTGTACGTCCAATTTTTGCCATGTTTTTCTATTCATTATGGTCTATGGGACTTGAATGAATTACCTGTATTATTTAACATTCTTATTGAGGGCAGCCACAGTGGTGCAGAGGTTAGCATTGCTGCCTCACAGCAAGAGGGTCTCAGTTCGATTCTCAGCTGGGGTGCCTTCTGTGGAGTCTGCATGTCCTCCCTGAGGTTACGTGGGTTTCCTCCAGGTGCTCCGGTTTCCTCCCACACCCCAAGGACATGCTGTAGGTGGATTGGACACACTAAATTGGCCCTAGGTGCGAGTGTGTGTGCCTTCTGTGGAAGGTTGGGTACCGGGCTGGGAAAAAAAAGAAATTTTTAAGGAAAATCTGCAGCAAATGAAGAAGGAAACAAGTGGAAGCCATAGACTAAGATATTTGGCTTGTGCATCAACTAGTTAGCCTCAAAGCCAGAATGTTGCCTAGGCCTGGCACAGTCTATAGTCTTACACCTCCTTTTTGTTCCTTACTATAGTTTTTTGCCTCTACATCACAGTGAAATACAGAAACCATGGAAACATTGTGCATTTGATTTCTTCAGCATTCCCATTCCACACTAGTTCACGGTGGAAGAACGAAATTAATACAATGGCAGAAGATGTAAGCACTTGTGTTGCTGAAGCTAATTTATCCCTAGTTAGTTAATACTAGGTTACAACACAGCTTACATTCTCTGCTGGCATGAATTTCATCTGTAGGGCTGTTACCTTAATGCTGTAAAGACAAAGAGTAAACTACCTGCTAACAAATGTCACTCTGAAGATGGTCAGTTACTAAATTCAGCCTCAGCAGATACCCTTCACATCTGCACTCGCAACAGTCCAGGAAAGCAGCCAGTCAACATTACTAGTATTAGTAGTTATTATTGGTAATCAGCTCAAGTTTGACATCCATGGAAGTTCTGTCTTGAAAAAAACAACAAATTAGGATGTCTTTACAGGCTCAAAACACTCTTTCTCAGCCATAACAGATAAATCACTTCCTTCTTTCACTGTTTTATTCATTGCACCCACTCTTAATGAGCAAACTTGAATGAGGGCACAATAAAATTGTCAGATTTGCTGCATCATGGAAAAATATACCATTGTCTTTCATTATGTAGGCTAAAAAGGTCTGAATTTGAACATTATCTTTCCTCCACCCAGCTTAATTTTTTCCATGTGTGCAGCACTGGTCAACATATTAACCTGATAAAAACTTTAGTGGGTGCTCAGATCTGCAGCTGGAGTCTCAAGCATGTAGTAGCGTTGCCACCCCTCCGTTTTTTTTCCGGAGTGCCCGGAAATCAGTAGGGCACTCCGGTTCTCCGGTTCTTGTAATCGGAGTCCGGAAATAGCGTCAGGCTCGTCAGCGTATTAAAAAAAAAAAAAACATTCCCGTGACCCGTCTTGGACTCTCGTTGATTGGCTGCTTGCTGCAGACGAGGCTCGTGCAGCAAGCAGCCAATCAACACGTAGAGTTAGTAGTAAAAGCCCTGCAAAGCCCGCGAAAATTTAAGAATATAAAGCGGTGCTTCAGCATTACCTTTTACTTTTGTAGTACAAAGGGTGCTGCTTAAGATCTGAAATTCTTGCTTGGAGCCTTGGACATCGTCTTCAGTGGATTGCCTGCCCTGCCTGCTTGGAAGCCCTGCCTGGAAGCCCTGCCTGCTTAGAAGCCCTGCCTGCTTGGAAGCCCTGCCTGGAAGCCCTGCCTGCCTGGAAGCCCTGCCTGGAAGCCCTGCCTGGAAGCCCTGCCTGCTTGGAAGCCCTGCCTGGAAGCCCTGCCTGCCTGGAAGCCCTGCCTGCTGCCTGCTGCCTGGAAGCCCTGCCTGGAAGCCCTGCTGCCTGGAAGCCCTGCCTGGAAGCCCTGCTGCCTGGAAGGATTGCCTTAGCCCTGCTGCTTGCCTTGCTTGCTGGAGGAGAAGTGCTGTGGACTGGGTGGTGGTGTGTTCCCCTGCTTGCTGGCCCTTTAGCTGCCTGTTCTGTTCTGCTGCTGAGAGCTTGTTTTAGTAGCCCTGCTGCTGATTTTTCTGGAGGTAAGTGGATTTTTTTTTAATGGATTCTTTGGAATTAAGGTAGATTTTCAAAGATTAGTGTGACAAGGGGAATGAAATATTGCCAGCACAACTACTAGTGAATTTTTTAAATATTAAATTTATATTAATTCACTAGCTGTGCTGGCACTATCTCATTCATTGATGGTGACAAGATGTGTGTAACTATCTAGATGTTCAACATGTGGTGATTAACTAGAACAGTTTCTAATCTGGTTTTGGACTTGGTTGCAGTGAATGTATAATGACTTCATGATTTGTATAAGATGCTTGGACTGTAGATCTGTCTTTCTAGTCTGTCATCACCGTGATGTTTACCTTGACCTGTGTTTCTTCCTAGGGTGTCTTTCTAGGGTGTACAGTCTTAGTAGTATAGTGAGGCTTAAATGTAGCTTTTTGTCTAGTTTGTCATCACAACTGTTTACCTTTTATCTGTGTTTTCTAGGGTATACCGTCTATACCAAAGCTTAGCTCATTTGATGTTACAGTGAATATATGATTACATGATTTGTATAAGATGCTTGGACTGTAGATCTGTCTTTCTAGTCTGTCATCACCGTGATGTTTACCTTGACCTGTGTTTCTTCCTAGGGTGTCTGTCTAGGGTGTACAGTCTTCGTAGTATAGTGAGGCTTAAATGTAGCTTTTTGTCTAGTTTGTCATCACAACTGTTTACCTTTTATCTGTGTTTTCTAGGGTATACCGTCTATACCAAAGCTTAGCTCATTTGATGTTACAGTGAATATATGATTACATGATTTGTATAAGATGCTTGGACTGTAGATCTGTCTTTCTAGTCTGTCATCACTGTGATTATGCTGAAGGGTGGAGTAAAGGGGTGTGGCTATTAAAAGGAATGGGTGTGGCTTGATTGTGCATGGGGCGGGGCTTGTTTGTCAGGAAATGGCACAGTAGAAAGGTGGCACCCCTATCATGTAGAAATGAGTGGCTTATGCAGATTTGCTCATCCTAGGGGGAGGGTATGGTGTTTTTTGGCTGTTGACTGCTCTCATGTAAGTGGCAGCCTGCAATTTACAATGGTCATAAAACCAAGAGAGGTAGGCTTGATGATCCCAAGCTGGTGATGGAAGCCTTCAGAAGGCAAGCATGTGGGAAAATACATATGCCATGAGGAAAGCATAAGCTGCTCCTGCAGTACATGGGTGTCCACGTCAGCCATTCGAGGCAGGGTTAGGCCATTAAGAGAAAACTCCAGTGGCTGTGTACATGATGGTTCCACAATCTGCTCTCACTCAATGGGTGAAGGAAGACCAATCAAATGATGGTGAGGCTTGATGGTCAGCCGGCAGCAGTGAAGAAAACACATCTTCAAGGATACAAATATTCAAATAAATGTTACTCAAACTATCTAGGTAACCTTTACAACAGTCTACATTTTACTTTACGGTTTATTTCAAAGAGCTGTGCATTTATGCATACGTCAGAGGGGTATTTCACCAATGGAAAAAGGAACTAAATTTACTGTAACATAAAGCTTGTACAATGTTGTTTCTGCATGTACTTTAATTATATCCATCATTCTTCATGTGAGTGTATAATCCAAATGCTTATTACTAAGTAAATATGAACATATACTACCTCATCTAGATCTGTCTATATACTGTCAATTGTTTGTTTACTAGAAAGTAGCTATGAAATCCACTTCTTAAGCTAGACTTGCACTTTTCAGTTTATCCGTATTTGCAGTTTATAATGTACTTCAAACATAAACAAAACACAGGCAGAAATGCACATATATGTATGCAATTTCCCTCCCTGGGACTCCAGTGAAAATGAAATGTTCCAAGTTGAACACTCCAAATAAACAAATTTAAGAAAATTATTTGATGTTACAAAAAATGGTATTTTTTGGCAAGGCAGATTTGTTGAAAAAAAATGAAGGAGGAATGCACCTCTGTTCCATCATTCTTACCATCCCACCTTCCTTTCGTCTGGGTGATCTGCACCCAGCCTTGAACCTTGATCAGATTAGGACATGGAAGTACACTTTTTTGAATCACAAATAATACAAGTTACTAAGAGAAAAAGAACCACAACTTATTAACTGGATACACAAAAAAAAAATATTTCAGAGAATAAATATGCAATAAATATTTATGCACTGGACAAGCTGCACCCCCACACCCTACAATTTAAACGTTTTCACTCTAAGATCATGACAACATACAGCATAAGCTATGTCCATTATCTATTAAACCATTTGTTGGCATTTTTTTCTGACAAGGCTTCTGCTATTTATGTTGTTTTCACACATTTTGTACGTCCAATTTTTGCCATGTTTTTCTATTCATTATGGTCTATGGGACTTGAATGAATTACCTGTATTATTTAACATTCTTATTGAGGGCAGCCACAGTGGTGCAGAGGTTAGCATTGCTGCCTCACAGCAAGAGGGTCTCCAGTTCGATTCTCAGCTGGGGTGCCTTCTGTGCGGAGTCTGCATGTCCTCCGTGTGGTCACGTGGGTTTCCTCCAGGTGCTCCGGTTTCCTCACACATCCCAAAGACATGCTGTAGGTGGATTGGACACTCTAAATTGGCCCTAGGTGTGAGTGTGTGCCTTCTGTGGAAGGTTGGGCACCGGGCTGGCAACTCGACACCGTAAAACTCCACTGCCTCTTATGAGTGGACAGGTGATCTGCTGTGGTGACCCCTAACCGGGAAAAGCCGAAAGAAGAAGAAGAATTTAACATTCTTATTGAATTATTAAAGAAGAAATCACAGTTTGGGGGTTAACTCAACTAGGAAGTGTAGCATTCAATACATCATCATAGCTTTAAAGTGCTAATGAATGTTGTGGCCATAAGCATGACTACTAAAAATGTTTTATAACGCTATTTTTTCTAAAGTTGTTGAAGGGCAGGTGAGGTGATAGACTGTGTGGAAAGGCATATTTCTATTATATTTATAATGATAAATTGTTACAGAGACTTGAAAGCTGCTTATAGAATGGGAAAACTCATTTTATATATTTTGAGGATGCTATAGATTTTGTATTTATGGGATGAAGTTTGGGGTGAGAATTTCTATTAAAAGCTTCATAGTATGCAGTGTGCTGAATATACATATGAATGATAGGTCTGTGCTGAATATGAAGTTATGACTATTCACTAACAACATTTTAGTGCATGGAGCACTGTGATTACACAACAAAATTGGAAAAAAGATAAACCTGTCACTCACTACTGTCATGCAAAACCTGACCATCACAACTCTTTCAATGGTGTGTAACAGTTGTTACAAACTACCTAAGAGCTGTGATGGTTGGGTATAAGGGAAGGGACATTTCCTTGATCCCTTAATATCTTTCCTCCTATAAACTGTCTTGTACTTTTTCTTTACTTGCTGTCCATGTGACAGCACTTGCTAATTGCTTTACTGGCTTTCAAAGCCGAGTAAAACACATCACATTTTTTTCCTTTTGTAACTGATAGTATATGGAGTAGATAAGACTCCATGAACTACAAAGAGTTATCATCAGGTTTCACTGGTCATAACTTTTTACTATGTTCTCTCAACACAGACATCAAGATTCACCTCTCAAGCTTTGCTCTTGAGGTGAATTTCTTGTCTTACATGTCTTGATTGCATAATAAAATGGTTACAATTGGAGACCCAATAATAAACATATATATTATTAGCTATATACATCTACATTACCACTATATGCCTCAACAAAGAAACATTTTAGGACTTCCAAGATGGCTGCACATTGAATAACAGCTTAATTTCAGCTCTCCCAGTTTGAAAATAGAAACTCAGAAGAGAGAGCCAGTAAACTTGCATTTTCCAATACATTTCAGTAACTGGCTAGTAAGTACACTGCCTGGATGCCAGCAAAAAAGAAATTCAAAGAACCTGAAAAAAAAAATCAGTCAGAAAAGGTGAGGAAAAACACTGACTAGGAAGAATTCTATAGCTGTTCAGCAAAAAAAAAAAACAGTGTAAGCTCCAGCTCTGGTGCAAGGCATGACTTCCAGTAACTTACAGGAAAAAAATAAGTCATATATACTCAGAGCTGATTAAAATAAACCAATTCAAATAAGAAAAGGCTGGAAAATGGAAGAAGCTTTAAACAGATATTCAGATGAGGTGATAAAACTGCAAAAATCAGAGGTCGAAATGAAGAAAAGACTGGCTGAATATGAGAGTGCTTAAGAAGAGACCATTCAAAAAATAACAGAATTAGAGGACAGAGCACATAGGAAAAACCTGAGATTTTCTGCTGTACCACAGTAGCTGAAAGGAACAGACAGCATTAATTTTATGAAAGCACAAATAAGCAACTAGACTGGTATTCCACAGCAGGATTTGGTAATTGAAAGGACACATTGTGTGTATGCTCCAAACCTGGCCATGATAAAGCAATGTAGACCTTTAATAGTAAATTTTCTGATAAAACTATGGCATAAGGATAAAGTACTAAAAGCGGGAGACAGTAGAATGTTTGTGGAAACTTATTACTGGTTGTACACCAGGCAGAAGAGGAGCACATTTATTCCACCAATCAGGAAATGTTGAG
Source organism: Protopterus annectens (assembly GCF_019279795.1). Lineage (NCBI taxonomy): Eukaryota > Metazoa > Chordata > Ceratodontiformes > Protopteridae > Protopterus > Protopterus annectens. The sequence goes on along the minus strand of NC_056733.1, from coordinate 240,987,038 downwards.
AAGCAGGCATAAGATTCAAACTGCTGTACCCAGTTATCTTCAGAATATTCTTTCCTGGAGGGACAAAATAATTTTTTGATGCAGAACATGCTAAGGAGAAAATACAAAAGTTTGTCCAACAAAAGGTGAGCTGTGAAACAGAAGAAAATTCTGCTTTTTGTTCCTCTGGTAATAAAGACAACAGAGAGACTGTGCCAGTGAATCCTTTTCAATGTTTCAACAGAAAAGAATTGAAAGACATAAAAAAAGCACAAGAGTTGACTAGAAGAACCAAGAGTACATTGGAAATGAATCAGAGATTGGATTTGGGAGATAAACAGGAATAAAACCAGCAGCTCAGAAATTGACAAATGAATGTGAGATTACAAAACCATTATTATATTTGTGAAACATGACAGAACAAGAAAACCTGGAAACATTGGACTTTTTGACTTTGTTAAACTTGTAGGGGACTCTAAAGCATATGCCCTACTTCATGTCACTAATGTTTGGTGGAACATGTAGGACAGGGGAAAAGGAGGGAGACAGTGTTAACTGTAAGTAAACAAATTTTTGTTCTTAACAGTAATAGTTTTATAGTGCATGATATAATCTGCATGCTGTAAGGTAACATTTTCTCAGTTATTTTCAAGTGTAATGCAGATACAAAAGTAAAAATGTGCCCCTGTGTGTTTTTTCATTATTTTCTCTTTCTCCTTGTTCAGTTTTAAGAAACACAGACACAACAATGTAAAAAAAAAAAAAAAAAAAAAAAAAACAGAAGGAAAGTCTGGTCAAAAGAGTATGATACAAGAAAAATGTATGTACTTCTTCTCATTTTTTTTCTCATTCTTGCATAGGAGAAAGACCAGATTAAGGCCCTTGGCTTGATCTAGTAATAGGTTTTAAGAGAAAGCAAATAAAAAAGAACATTGAATGTAATAAAGCTTTATTCTAGCAAATAAACAAATGCTTGTAGAAGCAACTCTGTATGTGGTTCTCATGTCTCCATGGAACAGTAAAAAAAACACTAAATTGTTTGCCGCCAAAGCAATTGTAGGAAACGTTTAATAGAAAAACTTTAAAAGCATCTACAGTTAAGCACTTTCATCTTTTTGTTACCAAGACATCATCACCTCAAACTAGCTCCATTTTAAAATGATGCAAATACAGACGCACCTCTAAAACCCATCCCACGCACACAAAGAAAAAAAACATTTCTTAATGTTCGCCCCACAGAAAAGTGCTAACAAAATTCTTTGAAAAATTTTCTAAAATGCTTTATGAATAAATGACACTAAAATAGCAACCATGTGCTTAAAATTAAGGCACCTCAACATAATCTACTTGCTCTTCTTTTAAGTTCCCAATAAAGAAAAAGTTTTTTTCTTTGTCTACGTGAGCTACACAACTCAAGTTGAGTCTGTGTTCACGTTAAGAATGTTTTTCTTTTTTTTTTTTTTACTGATTACATCACTAATTTGTGATGATTAGTTTGTATTAGAGGTGTGTCTGTATTTGCATCACTTTAAAATGGAGCTAGTCTGAGTTGCATTCAGAGTTCTGATGATGTCTTGGTAAAAAAAAGATGAAAGCATTTAACTGCAGATGCTTTTAATTTTTTTCAATTAAACGTTTCCTACAATTGTTTTGGCAGCTGACAATTTGTTGTTTTTTCTGTCCTTAGTTTTATGTTTCTACCAACACCAGAACTCACCCTTGCTCTTGGTTGATGTCTCCATGGAGACAATCTGATAAAGAGCAATAAAAACAGAATACTTCTTTGTTTTAATGGCTTTCTTTCAATGGCAAGGAGATAATGTTTTCCGAAAGCATTCAAGTGTTTTCCCATTCAGGGAGAGCAGTAAAGATAAGACACAACCAGACAGCACTTAGTAAAAGCCCAGGATTTACCATGCGTCATAGCATGGATAACCTTCCTTTTAGGTTAACCCAAGTCAGTCAGTGTGACTGCCAGTTTGTGACAACTGTTCCTATTAGGAGGTAAAACTTCAATATTTTAAGATGTACATACGTTTGTGTATTGTTACTAAGTTAATAGGTTTTAGGGGTGTATTTGCTATTTTTTGTTTGTTTGAGGGCTTTCAATAAAACAAAAAGTTTTGTAAGATGAGACATAGGCTCAAATGGATATGACAAGAAACAACTGTATAAAAGATCAACTTGACAAACAGTGTGTGCATGTAATACAAAAGCTGGAACTAGATACTTAACAAAAACAATGTTACAAATAAAAGGTGAGAATAATAACTTTTTAACAGTGCTGCATCAGTTAGCATTGCCACCTCACAGCAAGAGGTTCTCCGGTTCGATTCTCGGCTGGGGTGCCTTCTGTGTGAAGTCTGCATGTCCTCCCTGAAGTCACGTGGGTTTTCTCCGGGTGCTCCGGTTTCCTCTCCCATCACAAAGACATTGTGCAGGTGGACTGAACACTCTAAATTGGCCCTAAGTGTGAGTGTGTGCATATGTGTGCCTTTGAAGGAAGGTTTGGTGCTGAGCTGGTAACTTGACACCATAAACCTCCACTGCCAATCGTTCTCCCGACCATTCTTCTGCTGTGGTGACCCCTAATGGGAAAAACTGAAAGAAGAAGACAATAGGCAAGAAGAGGCTGACATTTATTGGAGAAATATAGCAAAAGAACCAAGGTATCAGGAGCAAATAATTAGAGAGGAAAAGGTAATAGAATGGGAAGAGGCCAAGTATGTATTTGTTCTGCAGGCTAGAGATTGTCTTCCCTATCAATGATTGATATCAGAGTATAGGCAAAGAGATAGAAATAGGAGGATCCTAAGCAAAAGACTAGCACTGGTAGTTTTTAGTAGAATCTAGAACAAAACCTGTTGTTAAAAAAGGAATAATTAGTAGAGCATACAAAATATTGCATGATAACTATAAAAATCAATCACAGGAGGTTAGAAAGGATTGGTAAGAGAGAATGGATAACCAATTCACAAATAAACAATGGGGTGTATATGTATGTCTCCCAAATATGCAACAAAGTCTAGAAGATTTAGGATCTTTGCTTGGAAGTTGTTACATAGGTACTTGTATACCCCAAGTAAACTCCAAAGATTTTTTTTCCTCAGGTAGACAGCAAATGGAGGCGTGATGGGGAAGAAAGAGGTAATTTGGAACATATTTCCTGGGAGTGTAATGTGTTGGCAAACTTTAAAGATTCCCTACAGCCTACTCCTTCAGAGATACTGGGTGAGCAAATTTGTGTAACTATGGTTTTTTTGAGTTATGATACAGAATCGGAATTGCCTAGACATGGTAAGGCCTTGCTGTGTCTAATTATGTTAGTTGCCAAAAAAAGCAATTACTAGAAAATGTAAATCATAGTCTAAACCAACTTTGTTAGAAGTAGTGAATATAGTAACAGAGATAAAACAACTGGAACTGTGATATTTAGAAAAGGGCAGGGGTAAATTACATAGAAAAAATGAGAATTGTGGGAACAATACACAACAGAGGAGGGACGAGGTTTAAAAGAAGGCAGGATTTCAATGAGCTATGTCATGTCTGACTGACAATGAATGGATAGATTGTAGGTGATGTATAATGTCTGCAACTAAAATTATGTCACTTTTGGTTTGTAATGTATAATGTTTGTAACTAAAAGTATGTCAATATGGTTTGTTTTCATTTATATAAATGTATGACTGTCTGTGTCATAAGTGATAAATTAATAAAGATGTTTCTTGTTAAGAAAAAAAAAACATTTCCTATTGGTTTCTATCCCTTTGCCCTTACTGCCACTTCTATTGTCTCTATTTACCTTTCAATCCCTTTGCCCTTACTGCCACTTCTACTGTCTCTATTTAGCCTGTAACAAGTTTTTCCCTCCAGGAAAATTTCAGCTCATACTCACTACCTTCTACATCCACCTGACCCTCAGTACAACTTTTTTTCTATAGCATCTAACAAATATACACACTACTCACCTTTCCTCACAAGCTTTCTGCTTTTTACTATCACATCCTCTCTGCTTTCTACTCACATCTTTTACACCTCCTGTCTCTTACTTCTCTTACCCTTAAATGTAAAAAATGTAATTTGACATTTTAAACCTCAAATTATATGCCAGTTTATCTTGTATTAATATCTAATGACTCTAAATTTTACTGATTATAGATTTTTTCTAGTATAGCTGCCTTTCACTTATTGTATTTCCATATTGTAACTTTAAGCTTTACATTTTTCTCTATTGTGTAAAATTGCCTTTTTTTGTAAGAGGAGCTTTCCCTCCCCAACCTCCATCGAAAAAGAAGTTACCATAGCCCAGTCAGACTATCCTGGTCAACAAAAGCAATCAGTCAATCAATAAATAAAAAGGTGGGGCTTTGTTACTTAAATATAGATCTTTACCTTTTTATTAATGTAGTATGTGTTTCTTTAATGGTCGTACAGATTTATTTTCTTTCATTTACAGTGACATTGCAGTCTAATTATAAAAAAAAAAATTATATCCTTTCTTTTACATAAAGTAGATAAGGAGATAGAATAAACTTTTGTTACTGAGTGTGAAGTACAAGCTTTGGATCAATGAATCCTTAATGAAGGATAGGAAGAACAGGGGCTTTTGATAAGAAATATGCATTTCCTATGACAACATATACACACACACACTCACATCTTCCATTCTTTAAACACCTAGATCTATTCTACATTTTTCACCTTCCCTCACTTTTTTCCACTTTATGCTCTCCTCGCAAGGGATGTACATACTGTTTTAATAGCTAATGAGTGTCTACCTAAGTAATGCTTGCCTAACATATGACTGCACATTGCATATAAATGTACAAAATATTTTTTCCTTTGACTGACTACAGAAACCGTTTTTCTATTGCTGTTCCTGAGGCTAATAATGAAAATACTCCATTTGAATCAGTGTTCTACCCTGGTTAACACACACAAACATATATATATATATATATATATATTTATATATATATATACACATCATATATGCCGCCAGCTGGACAAACAGACAGACAAAAGACACTCCATCACTCACATACGATACACACTACACCCAACCCTTAACTAAAACTAACAATCTAATTCTCAAAACACACACATGTACTTGTGCATGCACACACACAGACAAAAGCAAATGAACACTCAACTATGCCCCATGCTTAGAAAGCAGACAACATGTTTTCTTCAATAAAACCACATTATTGGCTTCCTACAGCTACTCACTAAAAAAGCAAATGCAAGCAGCCATACATACACCACTCAAACAGAAGAAAAACAAAAACAAAACATGCTTTAAGTATGGGGAGTGTCATCTTCCACACCACCAATATGGGGGGGGGGGGAGTCAGCTCCAGAGTTACACAGTTTCGACCACAGTCAATCCTCCACTATGTTGCTAAGGTTGATGTTCGACCACAGTCAATTCTCCACTATGTTGCTAAGGTTGATGTGACGCAACTTGATTACAACAGTGACTGATCCACCAACCTTTCAATTAAAAATCAAAGCAATGCAGAACATTACCCAACTGTGAAGTCATCAAACTGTATGTCAACAGCATGTCACGCACGCACGCACACACACACACACACACACACACACACACACACACACACACACACACACACTCAAACACAAACACACAGATATATACTGCAACATTATGTTGTTTACACAGATAAACTATTCAGTAAAAACTGCAAGAAAAAACTGAGCCAAGCTAGAATTTTCACTGTGTAATACTTTAAAACTCCTGTAGTGGAGGTGAATGGGAATATATGAAAATGACCGCTTATGGGCTTACCAGTGTTTCAGCTACATGGTTTCTCAATACCCATGACTTTTTATTCTTTTTACTCTAATTCTTTACAGGTACATTCAAGCCAATAAAGCCAAACCCCAGAAGCTGTAGACACACCATGTTTCAGACTTTTTGTGACTTTGTCAATACAGCATAAGTGGATTGTTTGGCTATGTTTTAGAAACACAAGGCTTAAAATCCATCTGATGCCCATAAACATTAAAGTGCCTGCAACATATTCCAAACAGCATCCAAGTAAAGAGTAAACAGGTTACATAGACAAACTATTCAATAAAAACTGCAAGACTCACTCAAGCTAAAGTCTTCACTGTGTAATATCTTAAAACTTCTGCAGTGGAGGCAGATGGGAGATAGACAGATAGATAATCATTTAGGATATAATCATATCTATCTAACTATATATAACAGCAGCACTCAGTTAATCATTTATGATATGATTTATATCTAGCTAACTATAAAAAACAGCAGCACTCAGATAATTAAAAACAAAAAGGCCCATCTCTATACCAGAAGAATGCAAAGTTCCTATAATCACGGCTGCACAGGTAAAAAGCACACTCTCCAAAGCCAAGAACATAGGATCCATGGGACCTGACAACATCCCAGGC